>NC_142063.1:147999131-148106631 GCF_059756535.1 Pantherophis guttatus
CTCGCACTTGATGTACATGGATGATTTGAAGCTGTTTGGTAAAACAAAAGCTGAACTGAATTTATTAATTGAAAACACAAAAGAATTCAGCCAAGACATCGGTATGCAGTTTGGAATTGACAAATGTGCAACAATAGCAACCAAAGCAGGCAAGATCATAGAAGAGGATGGAATAGAACTAGAGAATGAAGAAATGATAAAGGCAGTAAAATCAGAAGAAGGCTACAAGTACTTGGGGATTTTAGAAGCCTCTGACTTAATGCATAATAAAGTCAAGGAATCAACTTCAGCCAAGTACATTCGGTGAATTCGTAAGATATTAATGTCCAAATTGAGTGGAGGAAACATCATAAAAGCCATAAATACCTGGGCTATACCTGTGATTAGATACTCTGCAGGAATAATTGACTGGACCCAGATGGAGTTAGACAATTTGGACAGAAAAACAAGGAAGCTTATGACAATGAATCATGCCTTGCACCCTAAAAGTGATGTTGACCGATTATATTTACCAAGAGCAGAGGATGGTCGAGGACTCCTACAAGTAAAGCAGACTGTGGAAGAAGAAAAACGCAGCTTGAATGATTACATCCAGAAAAGTGAAGAACCAATGATTAAGGAAGTAAATAAAGGAGGCTTTTTAAAGACAACTAAAACAAAAGCAGAATATAAGAAAGAAGTAATTGAGCAGCAAGCTGAAAATTGGAAAAGCAAAGCTCTGCATGGCCAATACTTGAAAAGTATTGAAGGCAAAGCTGACCAGAAACTAACTTGGAACTGGTTAAGATCAGGAGTACTGAAAAAAGAAACAGAAAGCTTTATTTTGGCAGCTCAAGAACAAGCCCTAGCCACAAACTGCATGAAGGCAAAAATTCAACATGTTACCACCAACAGCAAATGCCGCCTCTGTAATGAGAAAGATGAGACAGTCGACCACCTGATCAGCGGGTGCAGCAAAATTTCACAAACTGACTACCTACAACGCCATGAGCGCTTTGCTAAGATCATCCCCTGGAAATTGTGCCAGAAGTTTGGATTTGAGTACAGCAAAAACCACTGGGAACATCAGGTTGAGAAAGTTTTAGAGAATGAGAAACTCAAGATCTTGTGGGACTTTAGGATTCAGACTGACAGGCACTTGGTCCACAACACCTGACATAACAATAGTTGAAAAGGAAAAAGTATGGTTCATTGACATTGCAATACCTGGTGATGCACGGATTGAAGATAAGCAGCAAGAAAAAATCACAAAGTACCGGGACTTGCAAATTGAAGTTGAGCGACTGTGGAAAAAGAAATTGTGTGTTGTCCCGATTGTAATTGGAGCCCTTGGAGCAATACCCAAAGGGCTACCCTGCTATTTAGAAATTCTAAATTTGCCAGACTTGAACATTTTGACTCTACAAAAAAACACCTTACTCGGAACAGCGTACATCCTCCGACGATACCTTAACAGTTCCTAGGTCCTTGGTTAGGACTCGAGCTGCTGAGCTATTAACCAGCCTCAAAGGCTGTGAATCTCACTAAAGATTAAATAATAATAATAATAATAATAATAATAATAATAATAATAATAATAATAATAATGTTATTATTATTATTAATCGCACAGTCAGTCAGATGTTCAGACTGGGTTTGGCATTTTTGTCTACCTATTGAGTCCTTACCAAGGACCTGGGATGGGCAAATTGGATGTTTGACAGTGTTACAGATATCGTTGCAGGATGGAAGCAGTTCCAAGTAAGTCTGCCTTCTGCAATTGACTGGTGGCAAATTTGTCAATGCCTATGGTGTTCAAGTGGTGCTCCAGTTGTTTTGGGACTGCACCCAAGGCACCTATTACTATTAGTACTACCCTTGCTTGCCTTTGCCATAGTTGTTCTATTTTTATTTGTAGGTCTTTGTATTTTGTTATTTTCTCCAGTTCTTTCTCTTCTATATTGCTGTCTCCAGGCACTGCCACATCCACTATCCAGACTTTTTTGTCTTTCTTATTGACAACTGTTAGATTCAGGGTGTTATGTGACAAGTGCCTATCTGTCTGGATTCTGAAGTCCCAGAGCAATTTAACTTCTTCATTTTCTATTACTATTATTGTTGTTGTTATTTACTTTATTCATTAAACATGAAACTCAGTCAACTAAACATTCAAAAATGCATCACAAATACCATCAACTGGTGCTAAGGGTTGATACAAGTTGCTGCCAGCGTCCTAGGTATCAACCAAGTACCTTCTTAAGATGTACGATGTTCCAAGTAGTGCAGTTTTTTGCAGTTCCGCTGGTGTTATTGCAGGAAGCTGCAATTTGTTGATGTATCTTATAAAATTCTTGGACATGGTACCAAGTGCCCTGATGATAATGGGTATTATTGTTACATGTTTCATCCATAGTCACGTAGTCTCAATGGCCAGGTTGCAATATTTCATGATTTTTTCCAGTTCTTTTTCTTTGACTCTGGCATCTCCTGGTACCACGATGTCAATAAATTGTACAATTCAGTTTTCAACAACTATGAACTTTTTTTGTTCTTTCTTATTGACAACTGTTAAGTCCGGGGTGTTATGTGGCAGGTGCCTGTCTGTCTGGATTTTGAAGTCCCAGAGCAATTTAACTTCATTTTCTATTATTATTATTATTGTTGTTGTTGTTGTTGTTGTTGTTGTTGTTATGTTACTTCATGTATACTGTGTGCTTCTATACCAGAGACAAATTCCTTGTGTGTTTAATCACTCTTGGGCAAATAAAATATTCAATTCAATTCAATTCAAACTCAAATGATAGATACACAAACTTTTGTAGGATTCTGTAAGATTGTTCAGAAGCTTGTTTAGAAACTTGAGGAAGTATAGCATGGTTTATCAAGGCTATTGCTAATGAGCTAATGCTCATCCAGAATCTGGATGAGCATTAGATGGCAGCAAAAAACTCCAACTTTGCTGCCATTGAGTGGTCATTCAGAATTCGTAACCCAGATATGGTGGCCTTGAGTAAGGTGACTATTTAAACTCGTATTCAATTTTTATTTATTGGGTATATTTGCTGATTTAGTGATTTTTTTTTTTAGTGTGAAGTTTAGAATCCTCTCTGGATTTGCAGAAAAGTATTTCTTATCATTGTTTGCACACTGCAGCTTTATTATCTCCTAGTATATGAGAGAGTCCACATTGTTTACGCCTTATTACTTCCGGTTTAATCGGAAAACAAAGTATGAAATGGAAATTTATTCCCCTGAGATCTTTTCAGCAAACACAGCTTAATGGAGTTCTCCCATCTGTTCGCACTCTTGTTAACTAACCGTTGGTGTGCAGAGTGATATGGTAAAAGCACTTTATAAACAGAAGATAATAGTGGTTTTATCCACACCTTTCCTTCGGTAAGAACATGCTGAGGCATGCAATTTGTACTGCATTTTGGATCTTCCAGGGCAAAGTTGCTGATCATTTTGATTCTCTATCTAATCACAACTTTTCAGAGGGACACTCTTAAAATGAAATATTGGCCTTATCATTTTTCCATCCAGCAACTTGAACTCTAGTACCTATTCGCATATCATGATACAACTTAATAGGGTTGATTTGAGTTTGATGTGACCATACTCTTTGTAGTTTGTAGCCAATAATGTATGACTTAATATGTTTATAAACCAGGCCACGAAGGATCAGCAGACCCTCGGTCAAAGATCAAAATGAAACACAGGAGAAAAGGCTGTAATAGGGATGAGTAAAAACCAGCTCCCCATTCTCACCATTAATAAGTGCTAGCAATATTCTTTCTGAGACAATTTAGGATCCCACTTTAATTTGAAAACAACCTTTCCCCCTTCCTTTTGCACAGTAACTATCCCGTTATGATGAACATTTATCAAATTATTCACTGATAAGAATTTTTGCTTTAAATTTTGGCTTGATGGGAAAATACTACCTCTGGGCAATCCCAAGATCTGGAGTGGTAATTGTAGTCACAGATTGCTGACAGGGAGAAGTTCTGGATCCTTTTCAACCACTGCACACAGATTCTGTCATTTGTTACCCAGGTAATCCAAGTGACATAGTGATCGCTAAAGAAAAAGGGAAAAAAGAAGGGAGTCAGTGAATACAGGGAGAAGAGAAGAAGGAAACATACTATTACATTAACAATGTATCAATGATAGGTAGATCAGATTAATAATATAGATGTCAACGCTGAAGCGAACCTGGCTGAAGCCATCTTTTGCTGCCTCATAGTTGCCACGAACCCTGAGAGGGGGAAGGGAGGGGGAAGGAGATAGCGAAAAAGTTTTCCTGTGGGAAACAAGGTCATCTTAATAGATGGCTGTGAAAGGAGGAGAGGAGTCACCAAGCAGCCTGCCAGTACTTTCATTGGACAATGTGACCGGTGACATCTGGGAGGCAGGACTTTTACTCTTTTAATTAGGTGAAAACCATGGGAACTTTTAGAGTTGGTTTTCACCGGCTGTGCCAATACGATGTAGCCAATAAACATGTTCTTTGGAATGCTGACAATAGATATGATAGGCCAGTTTAATACCATATCTGAGTTTTAAAAGTTTAAAATTTAAATGTTATTAAAGCACCACCCAAATTCTTTGAACAAATGGGCCAGGCTCCTTAGCATCAGCACTCTTGTATTGCTGTAACCAAGTGGCTGAAATGATTTCTTTTTTTAAAAAAAAAGTTTTTTTATTTTGAATACATTAAAACAAGACACAAACACACAACATTTATATACATATCACTTTTTCCTACAGCTGCTTCGAAGTGATCCTTTCTTGCTATTTACCTTATTTTTACACATATTTTAATTTTGTCTTATTCAACAATTGTTTTCCATCTTTCTTTATTTGGTCTACATTATACCATGATCTTCAACATTTTTCCCCCTCTCTCCTTTACTCCTCTTTCTCATTTTTCCTATTCTCCAACCATTCATACCATCTACACCACACTTTATAATATTCTGTATCCTCTTTCTCCTTGAGTTCTTTTGTTAATTTGTCCATCTCTGCACATTCTAAAATTTTTCTAATTAAATCTTCTTCTGATGGTGGATTTTCCTTCTTCCAATTTTGTGCATAGACTATGTGGGCTGCTGTCAGTATATGTAATATTAAATAATGTATTTCCTTGGTATAGTTTTCTAAGGAAATCCCTAGTAAAAACTGCTCAGCTGAAATGATTTCTATCATTAATGAGAATTACATCTTACGTTTTCCTTTATAGCAGTCCTTGATCCAGAGGCTATATTACAAGTTTAACACAGAAAGAAAATTTCAGGGGGAAAAACTCCTAATGCAAATTACTGAAAACAATTGCTATTCTTTCTAGGGGGGAAAACAGGAACTGAGGATTTAAAGAAAATATTACCTTGATGCTATGACTGGTGGTGCAAGTATTTCCTTCGGTCCAAAATCTCTAGGATTTGTAGTATCTATAATCAACACTCTAACAGTTGGATTTTTAGCTCCAGCCTTCAAGGAAAAGTAGGAACAAATTGATTAAACTAAATCCTAATGACTTTAATTACAATATTTAAATAAAAAAACTAAGTAAAGTTCTGTAAAGTTATTTTATTCATTTCAGGCACATTTTCCATTTCCAAACAATTTTGGATCTTATTAAAAATGTGCCATAGCTAGAAATTTATTCTGAGAAGTTCACAGTAGACTGGCATCATTAACCATAAACACTAAGCAAATAATATAAAGATTACAATCTCATGGGAGAAGTCTTTTGCCCTGTTGTCTTCAAAAGTAACAGAGGAAGTCTAACATCTGCTACTTCAGATTCCATGCCCTTCATTCTAGGTCAGCTGCCACCTTGAACATTACTATTATTAAGTATTTTCAATAGGAATTATATGTGAAGGGAATTGATTAGGTCTTTCAAAATGTTACAGTGGTACCTTGGTACTCAACTGCTTTGAAACTCATTGAATTTGATACTCAACGCATTTTGATATAAAATTTGTTTCAGTACTCATCGTTTGTTTGGCACTCAGTGTACAAGCTAGAACTTATTGGTGTTGGCTGCCTTGTGACTCACTATAATATTTCTGAGGGAGAAAATTTGTTTGGTACTCATTGTTTTTGGTACTCATCACATCTTCCTGAACCAATTAATGTTGAGTACCAAGGTACCACTATATTTTAATAATACAGGATACACAAGCTGGATTTTCATTTAGAATAGGCATAAGCAACACTATCCTAAAGGTTGTATTTATTTTAGATTTGTATTTTTCCCACCAAAAGCTACAAGCGGAGACTCATGATATTATAATAGCACCCAAGGGAGCTCTTCCCATTCTGTTTTCATTTTGGAGGGGTAGGGGGTTATGTTTTATAGGTGCGTTAAAGTAACCGCAAAGGTAATGTACCTATTTTATTTTATTTTCTGCAGAAAACCAGCAAGAATCACATTTTGCAATTTGCTGGCTGGCTGTCATACTTCAGGCATTTGACCTTAGGTGGGGGAAGCTATAAGATTGAGGCTCTTAGGCTTCAAGACACCCACACCCTTTCTAAAACTTCTCAATTATATTACTTAGCGGGGTTTTTAAAAAGTCAGCGGTTACATTTGGTATAGTTATTTAATATTCAAATCTACAACAGAGCCGAGCTTAATGCTAAAAGGAAAATAAATAAACAAAGCACATCTACCTTTGGATACGGAAGAGTTATTTTTCTAGGATATTGATTCTCGCCATAATACGAGTATTCAATAACTGGTATTTCAGTATCATTGAACTCTATGTATGCTATGTTCTTGCCATTTGGTGACCACCACAGAGCATATTTTGTCCCAAGCATTTCTTCTAAAAGAAACCAGGTTAAAAGACATTGTTGTTCTGGTTGCAAAATTGTACAATGTACTATATGATGTAGTACTATCTTTAAAACCATGCCGGTATCTTGATCTACATCCATACCTGTAAAATCATTAATCTGACAGATCATCAGTCAGTTTTGGGGTAACCGAGGAAGAGAAAGCAGAATCCCAGAGAAGTAACTATGAACTCCTGAGGGGAGGAAAATCATAGCAGAGAACTATCAGCTCATTTCAGTTGTGGGTTGCTTCCGGTTTGGTCCGGTTCTTGCGAACTGGTAGTAACGGCGGTGGAAGGCTCCGCCCACCCACCTTGACATCATTACTGATGATCTGCACATGCGCAGAAGCTTCTGTGCATGTGCAGAAGCGTGCATGTATGCTCCCATTGCAAACTGGTAGTAAAGGTAAGTAGAACCCACCCCTGGCTCATTTGTGGGAAAACTGGTCAAAAGCCAAAACTTAAGCATTGTCCTAGAATGGTTGGACAGATTTGAGGGCAAGAAGTGAACAGTTTTTAATTGTTCCCCCCGTCTTCTAGTCCAGATGAACAATGATCTAAAGATGCAAATAACCCAGAATTAAATGATTTCACTGAACTACCTCACAGATCTGAAGGCTGGCATCCAGTGAATATGCACAGGGTGAATAAACAGCACCAAAGTGCCTTGGTTGTAAACTTTCCAGAGGGCTATAAATGGCAAAATATCTCTCTTTCCTTCTCAATTTTTGTGGCTCATGATTGTGTTACAAGTGCTATAGATAATGCACATATTCATTCTCATGAGTTCAATGAGCAATAACAACAATAATATTCTGAATAGCTATCACCATGAGGTGCCTTGCTGATGGAAGTGTAGATCTTATCCTAGTTTCACTAAGGGTTATTTATTTATTTTGATCTTTATTGTCAGATATTCTGGGGAAGGATGTTAAGACCACAATTCTTCATCTTTCCAATTTCATGTTGAATTCATATGAATTCATTAAATATGTCACATCTTACCTCCACCTTTGCACCCAGATATTGAGGGGTGGGAAGAAGAGAAGAAATTCATTGGTTTTATACATGATCAAAACTTAATTTACACTTTCCAAACTAATATGTAATACGGAACAAAAATATCTTGATACATACATGCACACACACACACACACATGCACACACACACACAGTGTATGAATTTTCATTCAGACTCTTTTCATTTAAAAATTTCCAACCAAGTTAAGCTTTCCTCATGTCTAGGGAGATCTCTCCAATCTCCATTCCTGGAAACACTTGGAGATTAAGCTTGGTCCAAGACCACTAGTTGCTGATCCCTAAAACAGTTACTTTGATCAGTAATCTAACATGTTAACATTCAAAACACACTGTGTAGGATCAACCTATGGCCCTACATAGACTCAAAAGGAATGAGGTCAAGCAGGGACTCTCTTTGAAGGAAGGAATGGTGATGTGTTCCACTCATACCTTCAATGTTCCCCCATGTCTATAATGGGATTGTTCCAGGGAACTTTTTTCCTCAAAAGAGGATACTTTTTGCAAGGAGCCATGAAAAAGAAATAATCTCCTCCCCTTCCAAAAATAGAAACAAGCAATTAGTAGAATTCTTCTATCTACTTCAAGTCTGGAGCCATTCCACTGATTTCTCCAGGTTTGCAGAATTTACTCCTCATTTCTCTAATACAATTTTGCATTTAGTTCATAACGGCGCCTTTTTATTATATTCTTCTTGTTCGGCATGGTCTTTTAGAAAGAAAACAACAACTTACTCCTAATAATGCAGGGTCACGAGATACAAGAGGCTCTTAAACTAGGTACAATAAATAATATTACAACATCTGATGAAACTGTTTTGAGACAAAGGGGATTTTTTTTGCCATAAAGAGGAAGAATGATATGACAGGAAAATGTGAAAAATTGAAAAGACAGGATGTTGAGCAACTGTAGACTTCGTGGAAAATATTAACACAACAATTAGTTATAAAGAACACATTTTGACTCTTGTTTGGGGGCACTGCATTACTTTATTGCTCAAGTCTTATCATGCTAAATCATTACACTGCTTTTAAAATGCAATTTACCTTCATAAACCCAGTCAGGAATTCCATTAAATATTTCATTCCAGTTACCATTTGTGGTTATTTGAATAGCAGCTTCTCTGGGATCTTCTTTGAAATAGATATTATTCTGGTAAACATAAGCCTAGAAGGAGGGAAGGAATCAATTTCTTTAGCTGTGGAAGGTGCAAATGATGTATGCAATCCAAAAATACTATATAGCACAGCTAAATAAGGGGCTCACATCAAAATCATTCCTTACAAACATTTATCTTTGCAGAAGGAAAATTTTATTCTGTTTTTTCCCCCCAAGTCACAAAGAAGAATCTTTGGAGAATCATCCAGTGAAAAGTAGGGAGATATAGGCTTGTATCATGAGTGAAACCTAACAGCCTCCTATGAGATTAGCAATGCTTTGCATGTGTGTTATATATGTTCATGTCCATCCCATAATAATGCATTATTTAAGAAGCCTTCCACTTTCCAAACTCCTTGTTAAACTTGTTAGACTACAACTCCCATCACCTCAACCATCATGACCAAAAGCCTTATGAGGGATCAGGAAGTTGTAGTCCAGAGAACATGAGGTTGGAGAAGACTGACTATGGCACAAGAGTATTTTGTGTTAGCATACATAAAGTTACCCTTAGATAAGAGATGCCTGGCTTAAGTACTGGCTAAGTTCTGAAGCTGTAGGGAATTCATATTTTACAAGCTAAATTTATTGTGTGAATAAAAGGAGATAACCATAAATTATCTCCTGCTCTTATCTAATTTACAATTCCCCCGGCAGATGTATGCACAAAGTTAGAAAAGCAATGAAATGCCTCAACGAAAGACTGAATCATAAAATTAATTGAACTTGCAGAAATGGTGAAGCTGATCAGTTTGGTCAGAAAAAAAATAACAATGATTTTTTTTTTCTGGAACCATTATATGGACTTTTGCCAAAAGAATTTTAAAAAATGAATTGATAACTGCAGGATTTGAGAATTAAAAATGAGATGAAACGGCTGGAGAAAAAATTAAGATGACAATCACAGCATCCACTGGAGTTGGGGGCCCAATACATTTAAAGTAATAAAGAACTCGATGTGTGTGAAGACCAACACCAGCTAAAGAACTGGCAGCTGTGATTTCACATTTTTGTGTCTACATATAATAATAAAATAATATTCAATAGGAAGAAGAAGAGTAGAAGGCACATTTTTAAAAATTTCTTTCTTTCTCATTTCTCTTACAGGAACAGTCTTAATCTAATTTCATGCTATGATTAAGCTATGGTTTCTACTTATTGAGGGCAATCAGCTGATATTATAGACCCAACTGTTTGCAGCCCATTTGACTTTGCCTAGATGGAGTAACTTAAGAATAGTGACTTAAGATCTGCTAGATGGAGAGAAGATGAAGAAGAACTACAGGAACATAGCCAGAAGACCAGCATCTGGGTTTCTGTATTTGGTATATCTAACTTGAAACAGAGTGTCACCCTAGAACAAACAATAACAGATCCATGCTGAAGTATATACTTTATCTTAAACCACAGTTCTAACACACCATCTAGCTCTGTTTACAAATAGTGTTATTGTCAACATTTAAAATTCTTAAGCATACTTGATAAACAGAAATAAGTGATGCCGGAAAAAACACCAGAGGCACATCAAACTCAACCAGAAGGAACATTATTGTGACACCCTATTAATTACTGACCAATTTGTGTCCAACAGGTGACCAGGAGATATGCTGAATATTATGTGGTAGCTCATATTCTTTGACAAAAACACTACAATGGGAACAAAAAATCATGGAATGACATAGTGTTTTCTTAATTCATATTTCTAATTAATTATTCAGTGCTTACATAAAATTTAGAACCTGTACTTTTAGGACAGTTGATGAATGCTTCCCCAAACTATGTTCATTCTTTATTGGTGAGAGTATCTGTTGACAATGATATTTCGACGATGTTAATACTGACTATTGGTATCTGAACTTTTTGATATCCAAAATACTTTGGGATTATTATCCTACTTAGTAGGAAACCACAAAGGAAATGAAAAGGGGTCTATAAGAAGCCCACAAGGAAGTCGTAAGTACACTGACACATTTAGTAGACATTTCCCAGTTACTGCTATTGATACATTTATTTATTTTATTTATTTAAGAAAATTTTTATCAGAGATTCTTGGTCTTCTTTGGGCTTGGTTGTTTTCTTGCAGACATTTCATTACTCAGATTAGGTAACATCATCAGTGCTAGTGAGAAACCCTTACCAAACCATTGGTTCATTAGTTCTGAATTCTGACAACAGTGCTAGTCCAGCCCAATGAAAATTGTTCATAAGTGACTGATAAAGAGTTTAAGTGGAATTTAATACAATTAACAGAGAACAAAATGAAGCATTCCAGTACACGTTTGGGAATATCATTAAAGATAACAGCTCTGTTTGAAATCTATTTTCTTAAATGATTTAATGGGTCTCAAAAAGAGCATTGCATAAACTTAAACATTAGTAATGTATTAGTCAATAGGAAAATAAATCTGTCTTACCCTAATATAAGATCATAAATGTGATAGGATGCTGTGTAAGAATACCGCCAAAGCTGAAAAGGTTACAATGGAGAGAGAAAAACCATTATATTTGCTAAATGTAAAACAAATAATCTAATCTTCAAAATGCTTTCTCTTGAGGTCTTCATTCCATTCATTATCTCTATTTTATTAAAGACAATGCAATCAGGTAAGCAATGTTCATAAAAGCTCTGTGAGTATTCACAGTGGTACTATCTTAGGAGCAGTCATCATTATTTTTCAGCCACGAAGAAGCTTTTCAAAATGCTTTTTACTGATGTAAATACTATTTCCAGAAAAGGAACCAATTTCTCACTTTGTGATTTAGACATTGATCAGCATTATGATTATGGAACGGTGATCCCACTAGATAGATAGATAGATAGATAGATAGATAGATAGATAGATAGATAGATAGATAGATGGATGGATGGATAGATAGATAGATAGATAGATAGATAGATAGATAGATAGATAGATAAAGAGAGAGAGAGAGAGAGAGAGAGAGAGAAAGATATATATATATATATATCATAAGCCTGATGTTGGCAGATGGGATTCTGCCGAAACGTCGCTTCTACCCTTTTAGGGATATATCCACAATTACACGGGAAGAAACCCGAAATATTAACTATACACACATACATACCCGTGAAAACTTACATAAACAAATACAGTATATATGTGTGTGTGTGTGTGTGTGTGTGTGTGTGTGTGTGTGTGTGTGTGTGTAGGTCTTTGGTTATTCGGGTCTTCTCCCACGTAAAATTGGAAGTGTCTTGGCGACGTTTCGACGAAGTCTCATTCGTCATCTTCAGGCTGGTGTTCTCGGCTTCGTGCTTCCAGGAGCAATGTGAGATCGCAGCTGTCTCTTCCTTTTAACTGCTAGTGGGGGTGTGAGCTGATTGGGTGGGGACTTGGCTGTGTTCTGATTGGGTGGAGGTGTGTTCTGATTGGTTAGGGGCTTGGCTGTGCTCTGATTGGATGGGGGGTTGGTTGTGCTCTGATTGGCTGGGGGTGTGTTCTGTTTGGGTGGGGGCTTGGTTGTGCTCAGCTTAGTCTGAGTTGCAGGGGGATTTGAGCTGGTGAGCTGCGTTGTTGTTGTTTGGCTTCGTGTTTGTGGCCGTGCGAGCTCTTCATGGTGGGTGTCAGTCTGCTTCATGTATGGATTGGAGGGGTTTAAAGTGGCTAATGATGCAGCTGCCGTCTGGCTTCTGGTCCTTGGTTGTGGCTCATTATCAGTGTGGGTTTGAGTCTGCTTTCTGCGTGGATGTGTGGTGGTGACATCATGTGTGGCTCTCGTGAGTGTGGGTCTGGTGTCATTCGTTGTGTTAGGGACTCGTTTGTCAATAAGGGCGACCCAATCAGAACACAGCCAAGTCCCCACCCAATCAGCTCACACCCCCACTAGCAGTTAAAAGGAAGAGACAGCTGCGATCTCACATTGCTCCTGGAAGCACGAAGCCAAGAACACCAGCCTGAAGATGATGAATGAGACTTCGTCGAAACGTCGCCAAGACACTTCCAATTTTATGTGGGAGAAGACCCGAATAACCAAAGACCTACATACAAACACCCGCGAAAACCTGAGAAAACATATATATATATATATATATATATATATATATATATATATATATATATATATATATATATATATATTCTTACAAGTTGTGTGCAGAGGCTTCTGTGCATGCGCAGAGACATCTGGGCAGGTGAGCGGAGCCTCCCACCACCGCCGCTACCGGTTCGCCCGACCCAGGGCGAAGCGGTAGCAACCCACCACTGGAACTGGTAGTAAAAAAATTTGAATTCCACCACTGGGTTATCTACCTGGGGCCTTCAGGCCTTAGGAAAACTCCTCAAGATTAGAAGTCAGTGCACAAGAGCTAGTCTGGCAGGGATGAAGGGCTGGTTGTTTATCCAAAGCAAAATATGAGAAATTCCTACTGCCTACTTTGCAGTAATGATTGTTTTGTTATGGAGGCTAAGAAGGATAATGAAGGAATAATGAAGGAATGCTATGAAGGATAATGAAGGAATAAACCAAGGCCTTGCTTCAACTTCCTTTCCCAAAGAATTCCTTCAATGAATTTTTGTTAATGCCCTGAAAGTAATAGAATACTAATCCCAACTTTTAAAAAATAATACCTTAGAATAGTTGCTTTCCAATAATATAAATTTCTGATCTGCGGACATTGCGTAATTTGTGGCATTCACTTCTTTCTGAAAGATTAAAGCATCAAATAGTAGCCAACACGTAACCATCTCTTAGATTAAATTAAGCTCATAATTTTGAAACAGCGGCCATACATACAAAGGTGCGATTTGTCAAGATAGTGGTCGACTGTCCTGATTCGACATTGTGAAGGATGACATTATCTTTTGACTGATGAAGGTATTCATTTCCTTCAATGGAAAGAGAAATGGGATTGTTCAATATGTTTCATGGAAATGCTATCTTGTTGCAATTCTCAGGCAATCAGGCATTTAATTGCTTACTTCAAAACCACAGGCAAGCAATTTTCATGTAAGTAAATAAAGGAGCTATGGAGGAAACGTAAAAGTTAAAAAATGGTGCTTTGATCTTGTAATTCTGAACAGGCAAAAATGACATCAACGCTGAGAAAAATCAAATATTTGCAGATTTTTTTAAAAAAAATCTCAAATGTTCTTTGTAGAGATGAGGAATAAATTGATTGAACCCACAATTGAAGGTAAATTTTGCATTTTTGCTCTAATACCTAAACTTTTAAAATTTGATGTATATCCCACTTTCCTACTATGGCAAGTATTTGATTATTATTATTAATGCTCCTGAAATATTTTGCATTGTAATTCTTTAAAATATAAATACATATATATATTCTACACAATAACACATATACTCATGAAAACAATATATACATTTCATATTGGGATTTTTAAAAACTAAAAATGGAATATTCATCTAAATTGCAAGTCCATCAAAATACGTTCCAAATGCTTAAAACCAAAGCTCATATTTGACAATTGAACTTCATGCATTCACAAAAAATAGAACAGAACATAAATTGAAACATCATCCCTATTTTTGTCTTATATAATGTAACTGATTGATAAAAATAAGAAAGGAAAAAATAATTCCTTAATATCAGCCAATTTGCCCGCACCAAAAAATAAATAAAAATAATAATTTAAAAAATCATGCAAATGATGTTGTTTATCGCTTTAAAAGCCCCAGAGATTATGAAATACTGAATTTAGTTTTTAGACTAATTATTTAGGTTCTGACCAAGTCTAGAAACTATGTGGTTTCAAATAAAATACTCCAGGGAACGGCAGATTTAGCAGTTCTGGGCACTTGTAACACTTCTTAACTGTATAAATTTGTACAAGAATCATGATTATCTAGGGAAGCAAGATCATCATCACTATCATCTTCCTAGCACATATAAACTGTTTCTCACAAAGAACTTTTGGGTTTTATACACATATGTTGCAATGGTTTTATCTACAATTTATCTTGGAAGCAAATCTTACAGATCTTGGCTCCTCAATGATTCTTAATAGCACTGCTGATTAACTCAAGTCTTCCAATTCTCTGCACATTTTAAATTGGCTGATTGATTTAGTCGATTGTTTGAGATACCATGCACCCTGTCCCTGCACTGTCTTTGAACTACTGAGGGTAAGAAACCACAATTGAAACCCAAACAATCCCATAAAAAAAATAAAAATAAAACAAAACCATCACTTTTAGCAGATTAAAAAAAACATGCATTTCATGTTCCACCACTGCCCCATATTATCCCATAATTCCAAATTAATTTCACGTACCTGAAACCCAGTATGGAAAAAAGGTTTTGTAATTGAAATCTCCATCCAAATACTCATCCAGTGTAAATGGTCTGGGATTATTTCGTTCGTGTTTATCTTCAGAAAGAAGACAGAGATGACAGATTAACAACAGTTCACACAATATAGAGGAAATTGCACCTAGAATGCTGTATTTTTTGTTTTTTGAATAGGTAGCTATTTCAGGTTCATGGAGGTTGCAGTTTGAAAGAAATCAAACAGGAAAAGTATGTCAGATCGAAATGATGTAAGATGTGCCATCCTCAACTCATTTGAAAAATAAGCCTGGTTATTTGAGGGCCACTTATCATTGGTTGGTTTTGGCCAGTAAGATTGGGCAGAATGTGTGCGCTCCAGCTTGCCTTATAATTAAATAATGTCTTTTATCAGAACCATAAATGGAAGCATGAATTCTCTGTTGTTATACCTTCCCTATGGAATAGCATTCTGCCAGAGATCCACTTGGATTTATCTTCATAAATCTCTGGAAAGTTGGCTGGTCATCCAGGCCTTGAGGCAGAGTGGAGCTGAGTCCCTTCTTGGTACAGTATGTGTCATTTTATGTTCTGGATGTCCATGATCTGTTTCTTAAATTTTATTGTTTTCTTATTTTTAAAGGGTAAGCCACCCAGAGATGTTTGGAATCAGGCAAACTTTACATTATTTCTGGAATGCTATTTCTGTAAGTTGAGTAATGATAAATAGTTAATGTTAGAAAATGCATTTCCAACATTTGGGAAAGATCATTTTTAGCATGTGAATGGCAATGACTCAAGGCTAATAGTATGAAATTTTTACAATGTGCATGCCACTAGCAAGATGAAACTTTGGCTCGTGCATTTCAAATAGTGGAGAAATGCACGTTGTGGATATCAGCAAAGGTACTCTGAGACTCACAGATGTGTTAACATCAGCACCCAATAGATTCCAGGTGTTCAAAATATTATGGGAAAACCATGACATTGTTTTGGCACGTGTGAGTATTAGAAAGCCAAATGGAATTCCATTTTTGTTTTTCTTTGTGGAATAGATTTGCTATACTGTATATATATATATATATATATATATATATATATATATATATATATATATATATATATATATATATATATATCTGTAAAAGAAAGGAGGAAAGTCACTAATGAACAGTACTGTTGAATAGCCAGAAATCCAGTACTTGCAATTCTTGTAGTTTTGCCATGATTATCCTTGGTTTACTCAACCAAAATTGTACGGTATACATTGTTGTATTTAACTGATACAATGATGGTATATAACTATGCTTTGGGGTTCCTCGTTTCCACTTTTTTGCAAAAACCATGAGTCGTTTTCGTAAAGAAGCAAACTCTTGTGAGGGTTGGGGATGGGAGTGGAGGACAAACATTGGACAGCAACCCTCTAACCTAGTTTCAGAAAGATGCCTGTTTAACTTGAAATTAACCAGACTAAATACACAAAGCAGTAATCCACCAAGAACACTAAGAAACTGTCTATTAAGAAATAGATTCTAGGGACTTCCGGTTTCCCTGTCTTCGGCGACAGCGGCGCCTTTTGAAGCTCCGCCAGCCCCGCCGCCTGTAGAGCCGCTTCGAGACGAAGAAGCAGCTCGAAAACTTCAAAATCCACAGGATTGATGAAGTAGAGATCGCAGGGCACAGGTCGAGCCCCTGTAACCCCCCAGGGAAGTTTCTGGGGAGAGAACAGGCGTGGCTCCCTCCCAACCTGCTGAAACTCCGGGCGACGTGGGACGATTCTGCTTTTGCAGAACAAGCCGGCTGCAGGAAACTTAAAGCGAAAAGAACCAGTTTTAATAAACAGCGAAACTGCCTGAATCCTGAAACTTGGAAACGCAAGTATTAGCGCTTTGTTGACTTTTTAATCTGAGAAAAATGCGAATGAGTGAAAGTGCTTTGAAAAAACATGGCGCTCAGCCTTAGAGTTAACGAGCCAGCGAGTGTGGATTGGTGAAGTTATCTTGCTTTGTTACAAAGTTTCCAAGTTGCTACAAAGTTGCCTTGTTTGTAATAAGAGAAACAAGTGGAAAATTTCTCCCTTTTCAATACTTGACTTTGCTTTACTTCAACCTTTATTTGATCAAATCTGGGGGACTTTTTTAGAAGTCTTTGTGCAGGAGGGAAAGGAAAAGGAACTTCCCTCTTTAGAAAAACTAGATCACGTGGCAGGATGGCTTCAAAGAAGCAGGAAGGGAAGGCAACAGGGGGGGGATCCCCCACACACAAACATGAAACGCAGCTTCCCCCTGCTCAACAGCTACAGACTCAGAAAAAAGAATTTGATGTGGGAGATTTAAAAGAATTTATTTCTAAAACTTTGGATGATAAATTTCAAAAATCTCAACAGGAGATAGATGATAAACTTCAAAAATCACATCAGGAATTTATGCAGGAAATTAATGAAGTTAAAGATATGGTGAAACAGAACCAAAACAAGGTGACCAAAAAAATATCAGAAGTGGCATCTGGCCTGGCAGAATTTATTGGGAAAGTTGATTTTAAAGTTGAAGAACTTAAATCAGAAGTTAATGTTAAGATGAAAGACAATGATTATAAAATTGCTGATGTTGACAATAAAATGCAAAGAGTTGAAAACGAGATTGTCATGATACAATTCAGGGCAATGGAGTTTGCTATACGGCTTCGAGGAATTCGAGAGGAGGAAAGACAGGATTTGAGACAAGTTTGTTCTGAGGCCCTGGCCAAGATTCTACAAGTTAATCCTGATGTGGTTTTTCACAAAATAGACAAAATTTACAGAGTGAACTCCTGGGTGGCCAGACAAAGACAATTACCTAGAGATGTGGTCATATATTTTACAGATAGAGAAATAAGAAACGATATCCTGCAAAAATCCTTTTACACTTCTGTACAAGTGGGGGGCTCACGAATTGGAATTTATAAAGAATTGCCTCCTAAAATGCTGAAAGCTAGAAAAGAATTTGGTTTTCTTGTTAAGGAATTGCAAAATTTACAGATACCTTTCCGATGGGACGCACCAGTTGGCATAATTTTCAGATACAAGGGAGAAAGATACTGTTTGAATACCGTGGAGAAGGCACAGCATTTCTTTACTACTATTCTTAAGGAAAGAACACCATCTCCACGTACATCTACAGTTTTGGAGATTAAAGAGAGTGAAGAGAAACAACCTCAATGAGAATTGCAACAGTCTAAGCAGGAATTAGAGGAAGTGCAAGGTGCAGAAGGAGGTTTTCTGGATGAGCCCTTGCTGGAATCTTCTCCAATCTTGGACCCGGTTCGGATGATTGAAGTTAAAGATCAACGTATAACTCGAGCTCAATCTAAGTTACTTAAACAAAAGCAACAACAACAACAGGAAAGACAAGACAAGGAGGCAGTTAAGAGTACTGCACAAGAGACTGGAGCCATGGGGGGAGCGAGATCGAAGCTTTCGGATGACCTTCAATTATTTTGCTCTTTGCTCCAGAAAGAGGGTGATGATGTTTAAGTGTTTATCCTGGAATGTTAATGGGTTGAATTCACCACAGAAAAGGAAGAAATTATTTACATATCTGAAACAATTTAATAATGATATAATTTGTTTACAAGAAACGCATATCACAACTCAAGATCAAAAATATTTGATAAACTCCAAACTAGGAACACATTTTATATCTTCAACTTCGCAAAAAAAGAATGGTGTGGTTATTTATGTAAATAAAAAGTTAACAGCTAAAGTTATAGAAGCAGATGAAGATGGTAGGTTTGTAGCAATTGAATTGCTTACAGCAAATGGCCAAATTCTTCTGATTGGAATTTATGCTCCCAATCAACAACAGGACTATTTCTATAAGATGTTACATACTAAAATATTGCAATGGGATTACAGATCTATTTTAATTATGGGAGACTGGAATGGAGTAATCGACTCTAAATTAGATAAAAAGAGTTTGGCAAAGTCTAGGATCAGATTACCACAGACCTTTTTTGACATGAAAGAAGATATGGAACTAAAAGATGTTTGGAGAATACATAATTCAAAAGAATTGGACTACACTTTTTTTTCTGACAGACACAGATCCTTCTCTAGGATTGACTTCATTTTGTTGACAGATGATTTACTTGTTAAGACAAAAAGAACAAAGATTTTTCCAAGAACTCTGACTGACCATAGCCCAGTATGGATAGAAATTGAGATGGACAAGGTTGAGAGACGTTCTTGGAGATTAAATGAGAATTTGTTTAGATATGAAAAAAATACAACAGAACTTAAAAAGCATTTGAAAGAATTTTTTGAAATAAATTTGAATAAAGGTACCCCAATTGAAATTGTGTGGGACGCAAGTAAAGCTTATATGAGAGGGGTACTTATCTACATGAACTCTAAACATAGATTGCTCCGACAAAAGAAAAGATCTGAACTGGAAATAGAAATAAAGAATAAAGAACAGTTACTTATTAAAATTCCAACAGATGAAAGAATACGTAGTGCTATAAAACTTTTGAAAGACCAATTTCAAATGCTTATGGCGGAACAAGTTGCAACAAACTTACAATATGCGAAGCATAACACGTATTATCATGTTTGGTGGACCTGTAGGAAAGTTAAGGCTTTTTGGATAAAAATTTGGTGGGTCATGCAGAATGTTTTGAAGAAAAAAAATCAATTTTCTCCACAACTGTTTTTATTGGGTATAGTTAAGGGTTTTACATTGGGTGAAACAAAATTGATATTGTATATGATAACAGCAGCAAGATTGTTGATAGGTAAATACTGGAAGAATGAAGCTTTGCCCACTATCGAGGAATGGACTTTGAAGATGGCCAGTTTTGCAGAGATGGCGAAGATTTCAGCATACTTAAAAGATTGTTCACAAGAGACTTATGAATGGGAATGGAAAAGGTGGATAGAATATGTTCAGAACAAATATCAAACTAGAAAGTATCAAATAGCTTTTATTTGAAAATAATGTATTGGAAATATTTTAATGTAATGAGGTAAAGAGAAAAATTATACAGGGGAGGGAGGGGTTCAAGTTTATATATAAGTGTTATATTAAGGGTTTTTTATGAGTATGAGTATATTATAGGGAAGTCTGGGGGGAGGGGAGGGTTAGGGAGGTTGGGAAGTCTGGAGGGGGGAGGTGGGGGGGAAAGGGGTGAAAATGTAATTGTAAAACTTTTGCAATTAAAAAAAAAAGAAATAGATTCTAGGGAACAGATTCTGAAATTCTTACAATTTCCTGCAATAAAACACGTAATTTGACACATCAGCCATCTCACTAGGAGCTCTGGAAGGAAAAAGGTCACAAATTAGACTCACATTCTCTTCCAATGGTCATGTGAGTCAGTCTTTCTTTTATAATCACAGGGTCACTTGCATGCATACATGTTATTATCTTTAAGCTCTGAATAATTTATTGACCTGCATAAATTCCTGTTTTATGCTTATTTGTGGAAATTTCTTTTTCTTGCCCCTCATGTGACAGATGATTCAGATAGCTTAGGGAATTCATCATGTTCTCTCTCTCACACACACACAAACCAGTGGTTCAGAAAACAAAAAAAT
This sequence comes from Pantherophis guttatus, assembly GCF_059756535.1. Classification (NCBI taxonomy): domain Eukaryota; kingdom Metazoa; phylum Chordata; class Lepidosauria; order Squamata; family Colubridae; genus Pantherophis; species Pantherophis guttatus. The sequence goes on from NC_142063.1 coordinate 148,019,974, forward strand.
AAGGGACTGTGTACAATTTGATGCAAGAGTACCATATATGGATGGTGCAACTGCACACGTACACACAGACACATTCATCATGCTATTCCTTTTCAGTAAGCAATATTATGCAGAGCTTGGAGAAGCAGTAGGAGAAATAGCCAGCCAAAGAAATTAAAGGCATGGTATAAGAAAATGCACAAGAAACATAGTTTAAACTAGTTTACACCAATACATTCCATAATCTGTACTTCTCCTGTCTTTTCTATCCTTGCAAACTCTCAGTGATTTCCCTCACCTCCATACAAGGTTTCACACATTGTTGTTTGTTTTTTTAAACTTCTCACCTTTCTATTTTTTAAGACCTCAATCTCATCAACTCTAAACCATGACTTCCTGTTTTCCTCTTCCTCTCAATCCATTCATTCTTCCTTGATGTATTTGTTTTATAATTTGATCAAATTATAAAACAAATGTACTCAAACAAAAACAAATGTGACAACCAATCAAATATGGTTGGTTGTCACTTCAAATGTATTCAAACAAAAATATATATGACCAAGCACCTCAACTTATTCCTTATGTTCAAAGCACTTCTGAATGTATTCATATTCGTTCATGCATCACCAATTTATTCTTGACACTGCTTTTTCTTATTTTACACACACTCTTCTTCAATTTCCCATTTTCATGGCCTTTAACTTACTTTTATGTTTCTCCTAGCAAATCTGATTCTCACTTCTATATAAAAAGGTGGTACATAATTATGCATAGCTAATTTTGCTTCTTTCGAAAAGGATTCAGTTCTTGAAACAAACCGTAAACTAACTTTCTATCAGCATTTACCGATCCTAAAATATCCCTATTCATTTCCTCATCTTTAATAAAAAAAAATTTACCCTACATTTTCTGGCATGCTGTAATATTATTCTTTTCACTAAATTCCAAAGCAGCTTTCACATCCTTCTTTTCTATATCCATTTCCCATTTGTTCTATTGGAAAAATTATCTTCTCCTATAAATTTGTCATACAGTGTTCATGCTTTCTATTCCAGTGGTTTTACTCTCATTTATTTTATTTTTTCCCATGTCAATTTCCATAAAATCCACTCCAAAAATATATACATTCAGTATCAGTCACCACTCTGGTATCTTTCACTGAATTTCTCAAATTACCAAACCAGTGATCTTTTAAAGTTATAGTCATTTCTTTGAATTAACTGATGCTTATATCAATATTCAAAACAAACTTTTTTTTCTGAACAGATACTCACCAAAGAGTCACCATTTTCATTCATTCTTGGGTTCCTAAATGATTCAATACGTTTTCTGTTCTCTCTATTCTTTCTCCCATTGATATTTCATACCAGTATCACTTAGCAATGTTTCATCTATGGACTATGTTGATTCTGAACCCTGCATAATTTCTCCCAGAATTCATCTTTGATTCTTTCATTCCTGGAGCATAACATGCAATTACTGCCAACCTATGGATTCATCCTTTCATATCCACTCTCAACAACTCTCGACCATTCATATATTCTGACATATATTTGAGCTTTTTAATGAAACCTGGATCTTCACTTCCTCACATGCACTCATCAACTACATACACTTCAGAGGATCAAAAACCCTAGTTTAGCTTTGCACAGCCTTCCTTTTCTCTTTAGTTTTGCAGATATGTAACAAATATATATATTTTTGGAATAGTGGCACAGTAGTTAGAATGCAGTATTGCAGGTTAACCCACTGCTCACTGCCAGAAGTTCAATCCTGACCAGCTCAAGGTTGACTCAGCCTTCCATCCTTCTGAGGTTGGTAAAATGAAGACCCAGATTGTTGGGGGACAATATGTTGACTCTGTAAACTGTTTAGAGAGGACTGTAAAGCACTATGAAATTGTATTTAAGTCTAAGTGCTATTGCTATGTTTTGCCATTTGTTTGTTAATTCATGCTATTTTGTGTACTTCCATTCCAAAACAATCCTCCATATGCCATGGTCAACACAAGTTGAGTCCATCAGCTCTATCCTCCAGGTATCTAACATGACTTTGTTATTCAAAGTTTTCAAATAATACTTTTTATTACCAGTCCTAGCTGCCCTACATAGCTTTCTTTGCTTAATGGAAAGTACAATACCAGTCACTTTGAATATATTGGTATTGACGTATCCTAAGCATGCTCAAGATGTTTTATACTTTTTCTCGATCAAAAGACTATACTGCAAGCCAACATACTGCTACCAGCATCTCCCTTACCATATAAGAAGGACCCAGATGGTTGGGGGCAATATGCTGATTCTGTAAACTGCTTAGAGAGGACTGTAAAAGCACTATGAAGCGGTATATAAGTCTAAGTGCTATTGTTATTGCTATATGCAGTGTATTGGCACACAACTTAGGAGAAACATGGAAAACAAATTACCAATGCTATCGGGTTAGCAAGCACCATCACCTCTTGAAGGAGTTCCATTCATGCTAAGTAGCCTTAGAGGCAGGAACCCACTTCAATCAGAGGTTCTTTAAGTCTACCCAAGATGCAATGAAGAAAGAAGAATCTGTAGCTTCTTGTGATTATTCCATGCAAGGAAAGCATATGTCAGTTCATGGCTGTGCAATGACACTCCCTCTAGATCAGAGGCAAAGTGGAATGAACAGGTGATTTCCCCTCCCCCCCAAGTTTTGTGGAGCTGTCTTCTCCTGATTTCATTTCTTCCTGAAAAAGTACAATTCAAATGTAAGAGGTATTGAACATGGGCAAATTCCACTTGAATTTGTACTGCCATATGCTGCAAATGTCGCACGGGACACGGTGGCTCAGTGACTAAGATTCTGAGCTTGTCGATGGCAGTTCAGCGGCTTGAATCCCTAGTGCTGTGTAACGGGGTGAGCTCCCATTATTTGTCCCAGTTTCTGCCAACCTAGCAGTTCAAAAGCATGTAAAAAATGCAAGTAGAAAAATAGGGACCACCTTTGGTGAGAAGGTAAGAGTGTTCCGTGTGCCTTTGCCATTTAGTCATGCCGGCCACAAGACCACGGAGACATCTTCGGACAGCGCTGGCTCTTCAGCTTTGAAACGGAGATGAGCACCGCCCCCAAGAGTCAAGAATGACTAGCACATATGTGCGAGGGGAACCTTTACTTTTATGCTGCAAATCTAAAAAGTTGTGGAGTGGCAAAGCTCATTAGATCCTTGATTAATATCCTGCCTTTATATATCATGAAGCAATTGAAACTGCCAAGAGTTATTATAAATCAAGATAGTCCAGGAGGGATAAGGTTAAGGAAAAAAAAAAGCGAAGATGGCAACCATTACACAATCAAAACCCTGCCCCCCCCTTTTAACATTGCATGTGTGTGTTGATTGTAAAAAGGGTAGGCTTCTATTGTGTGACTGCGGCCAGCATCTTGACTTTGTGACCCCAAACTCTGGGGCAGTGGTGGGATTCCATTTTTTTTACTACCGGTTCTGTGGGTGTGGCTTGGTGGGCATGGCATGGCTTGGTGGGTGTGGCTTGGTGGGCGTGGTAGGGGAAGGATACTGTAAAATCTCCATTCCCTCCCCAATCCAGGGGAAGCTTACTGCAAAATCCCCATTTCCTCCTGATCAGCTGGGACTTGATAGTACAGTGGTTTAGTGCACTCTGTTATTAACACAGCTGCCTGCAATTTCTGCTGGTTCGAATCTCTCCAAGGCTCAAGGTTGACTCAGCCTTCCATCCTTTCTAAGGTAGGTGAAATGAGGACCCAGTTTGTGGGGGCAATAAGCTGACTTTGTATAAAATATACAAAAGAATGAAGGCTATTGCTTAACGCATTGTAAGCCGCCCTGAGTCTCCGGAGAAGGGCGGCATATAAATCAAATTAAAAACAAAAAAACAAAAAACTTGGGAGGCAGAGAATAGATGAGGGCAGGCCCAGTCAGAGGTGGCATTTACCGGTTCTCTGAACTACTCAAAATTCCTGCTACTGGTTCTCCAGAACTGGTCAGAACCTGCTGAAACCCATCTCTGCTCTGGGAACACTTGTTACTAGTGCTTGTTTTTTTATTTTTATTTTACTCTTAATGTATATTATTTTCTTTTGGAATTAAATTAGGGCTTCTTCCCAAACATAACACAAGGTTAGCTGAAGAGAAGAAGATATCCATAATTCCACTTAGTATAGATCTAAACTTCTATAGCCTCTCTACTCTTTACAATCACTTTTAACTATTAGCTCCTTCACACCTTTCTGGTTTGATGACTGTTGCCCTTTGTAATACGAAAACATCTTTATTTTAACAGGTGTGTGAAGCATATCTATGTTTTGTAAATGGTAATGCTTTGGATTCTTCCTCCTGAAATAAATAACTATTAGTTACTATAGAATAAACATGTCACTTCCACTGTTGACACAGCTCCTCACCAGCACTAATGCAGAAGAAAACTGTCAAGACAAATAAACACAACAGGGAATATAGGTACACTATCATATCAAAACAGATGGGCTGCACCTTATAAGAACTGGGAAGAATATATTCAGAAATTGACTGGCTTGATTTATCAGAAGAGCTTTGAACTAAAATTGAGGGGGGCTGGTGACCATTCTTTAGGAATATTAGGATCTAATTCCAAGCAAAAAAAACCCCTACACAGCCAATCAAATCAGGAGGTAGGGAGGGAAGGGAAGGACGAAAAATTCAGATGCAAAGTAGGAGATATAGGAAATCATACCCAAGGTCAGTCGTAAACGACTCAGATGCCTATACTCAAAGTTTAGGGAACAAACATGGCAAATTTGAAGTACTACTGCACGAGGGCAGGTACAATATAGTTGCTATTACCGAAACTTAGTGGGATGAAACCCATGACTGGAATGTACTGATAGAAGGATACAACTATTCAAAACCAACAGATCTAACAGAAGAGGAGGTGGAGTTGCATTATATGTAAGGGATCACTTCCTTTCTACAGAGGTAGAGGTAAGAGAAGGGAACTAGAGGACAGCTATACTGGACTTAATTCTTACTAACAGAGAAGAAGTGATGGAGGGGATTGAAATTACAGGAACTTGTGGAAGAGTGATCATGTCATATTAGAATTCAATATAATACAGACACAAGCATTATATTGATGCTTGTCAATATAAGACACATAGAACATAATCATACCAGTGTCTTAAACTTTAAAAGAGCTGATTTTAATAAACTCAGGGAAAGCTTGGGAAAGATCCCAGGGATGAAAATCTTAAAGGGGAAAACAACTGAAAAAGCTTCGGAAACTCTGAAAAATATGATTATAAAAGCTCAGTCCGGCTGAATACCACTGAAAAGAAAAACAAGAAATCAGAAACCAGCATGGTTACACAAAGAACTCCCTGACAAATTGAATGAGAAAACAGATACTCACAAAAAATGGAAAGAGGGACACATAACTAAGGCAGAATACCAACAAATAGCCTGAACCTGCAAAGATGAAGCCAGTAAAGCTAAGGCTCAGAATGAAGTAAGACTTGGAACAAATGTCAAAAATAATTTTAAAAAAAGTTTCTTTCATCACATAAAAAACAAGAAAAAAGTCAAGGAATCGATCGGTCCACTAATGGGAGAAGATGCCAAGGAAATAATAGCACTAGCGAGAAAGCAGAACGGCTTACCGTATTTTTTACACTATAAAACGCACCGGACCATAAGACACACATTAGCTTTAGAGGAGGAAAACAAGAAAAAAAATCTGCCTCTGCCTCCCAGCATCCATCTGGTATTCATCTGGCTAGTGTCCTTGCAGCAAAAAGCAAACAGCCTGGTCAGCTTCAGCACGTTATTGCAGCCCCAGCACATGGCTCGTCAGGACTCCGCTCCATTGTGCCTACCACTGGTCAACTGAGCTGCTGCAGCTGGCTGGGAATGCTGGAGCCTTCACTGCTGAGCAACTGATTGGTGGTTGGATCAGCCTCCTGGAATACCGTTGGTCAGCTGTTCTAGGCAGCAGGGATCGCCACCGCTGATCGCCGCTGCTGCCGTTCACCACTGCCGCCATTCGCCGCTGCCTAGAACAGCTGATTGGCAGTATTCTGGGAGGCCTATCCAACTGCTGATCAGCTGCTCGGCAGCGAAGGCTCCAGTGTTCCCTGCCACTGGCGAATGGCGGCAGCAGTGACAGGCGGCGGCAGCGGTGACAGGCAGCAGTGGCAAACCAACCCCCTCCCCCTGCTGCAATATTCGCTCTATGCACAGACATTCATTTTTTTGGGGGGGGGGGAAGTGCGTCTTATAGTGCAAAAAATACAGTAATTCATTTTTTGCATCTGTCTTCACCCAAAAAGAAAACACAACTCAATTTACCAAAAACTAAACTGTAAAAGAAAGACTAAGAATGCAAATTAAAATAAGCAAGAAAAAGGTAAGAGAACACCTGTCTTCTCTACATGGATTCAGTTCAGAGGTCATGACAGATTACATCCCAGAATTCCAAAGGAACTGGCAGACGTGATTTTGGAACCATTGAACTATATCTTTCAAAGTTCTTGGAACACCAGGGAACTACCTGAGGACTGGAAAAGTGCTAATGTGGTCCCCATCTTCAAAAAAAAAAAGCGGGGGGAACAGATCCAAGAAACTACACACCAATCAGCCTGGCATCAATACCTGGAAAGATCCTGGAAAATATAATCAATCAACAAATCTGTAAACACCTAGAAGCAAGCAAAGTTATAACCAAAAACAGATCATGCAAAACAAATCTTATTTCATTCTTTGACAAAGTGACTAAATTAGTGGACCAGTAACATGCTGTAGACATGGCATACTTGCATTTCAGTAAAGCATTTGACAAAATAGACCACAATCTACTTTGTGGTAAGCTAGAAAAATGTGGGACAGACAGCACCAACACCAAGATGGATTTGTAACTGGCTGATAAACAATACTCAACATGTAGTCATTAATGTAACTACATCCACATGGAGGGGCGTAAGCAGTAGGGTACCTCAACTTTCCATTTTAGGCCCAATACTCTTCAATATCTTACTAAATGATCTAGATGAAGGAATAGAAGGGGAACTCATCAAATTTGCAGGTGACACTAAACTGGTAGAAATAGCTAACACTCCAGAAGATAGGCTTAAGGTATAGATGGATCTCAACAGATTTGAAAACTTAGCTCTATCTAACAAAATGAAATTCAATCTAGAGAAAAGTAAGGTTTTACATTTAGGCAAGAAAAACCAAATACATAGGTATAAAATAGATCAACAGTAGTAACTGTGAGAGAGATCTTGGAGTCCTAGTGGACAGTCATTTAAATATGAGCCAGTGGTGTGCTATAGCAGCCAAAAAAGTCAATGCAATTTTAGGCTACATTACTAGAGGGACAGAATCAAGATCATATGAAGTATTAGTACTGCTTTATAAAGCTTTGGGAAAACCGCACTTGGAATACTGTAGGAAGTTAGCACCCACCCCTTTCCTAGAAGAACGAAATATTTTAGGAAATATTAAAAAGGCAGAATATTATATTTCCCTGGATGAGAAATGGAGAAACATGTTTTAAAGACAAAGCAGCTTCCTGCCTCCCCCCCACACACCTTTGTTAATGGGCCATAATCTGCAACACAATAGCAACAGAAACTAACACAATAGGGCCCATCTAGCAGCAGAAACTCACCACATGTGATCTGGGAAGCACATGTGACCATCAGCCAGCAAGGCTAGCTAAGACACCCCCACCCCTTGGGAGTCTGACAACCAATCAGGATATTCTTTCTGGGCCCCAGGAAGTTCAAAGCCAGGGAGAGCATAAAAATCCGTGGACTCGCTGTATTCCGCCCTTTTTCTTTTCAGGAACTCAAGCCATGTGATCTTGTCCACCATTAAACCATCTTTCCAAGCAGTCTCCATGTTTCCAGTGTCTTTTTCCCCACTTGGAGCAGAACCCAGAAGGATATTTCTTCCAACAATACTATATCCAGTTTTGTTTACCACAATATAAAAAAAGATGTTGTGAAGAGCAACAAAGATGATGATGGGTCTGGAAGCTAAAACATATGAAGAACAGTTGTTGGAATTGGGTATCTCAAGTCTAGTGAAAAGAAGGACCAGGGGAGACATGATAGGAGTGTTTCAATATTTGAAGGGCTGCCACAAAGAAAAGGGGGTCAACCTATTTTCCAAATCATCAGAAGGCAAGACAAGAAACAACGTATGGAAACTAATCAAGGAGAGAAGCAACCTAGAACTAAGGAGGAATTTCCTAACTTAGTCTTTCATTTTACTAGACTAGACATATCCAATTAACCAGTGGAACGGCTTGCCTTCAGAAGTTGTGGGTGCTCAAACACTGGAGGTTTTTAAGAAGAGACTGGACAGCCATTTGTCTGAAGTGGTATAGGGTCTTGAGCAGGGGGTTGGACTAGAAGACCTCTAAGGTTCCTCCCAACTCTGTTATTCTATGTTCTATGTTCAAATACTGAGCTGGCAGGAAATGTAGAAGATGAAGGTTTTTAAAAAGCTACTTACCCCATTAGAAATCCAATGACTTTAAAAAATTAGAATTAAAAACTTATATAGTACATTTGTTTTTTTTAAAAAAGACATTTCCATTGCATAAAATTATGGATTTGTTATCAGTTCTTCATTTGCTGTACATGCTCCATACAAAGAAATTCCCTCATTAATTATGTGTTTGTATAACATCTTTAAACATAAAACATCTTCTGTTAATTGCATGTTTTGTATTAACCTTTAATCAATGTTGTAAGACTTGTCTAAGCAATCTCCAGCAGTTCTATGAAATATCTATTCAAGTAAGGTTTGTGCTCATTATTTGACATTATTTCATTTTGCTGTAACCTAAGTCCATCGTAGGCAAAAGGTGAATGGTGAATTTCTGGTATCCATTTATACTAGCTCTTAGATCAGACAGGTGTCACGTAAATTGCATGTTTACAATATGTTCTATATTGAAAATAAACTGTATTGTGTGAAGAAATTGTGATGATTTTGGCAGCAACCTCTAGTATCTACCATAGTACTGTGGACGATGCCTGAGTCTTCAAACTAGATCTGTTTACTGTCACTCAATTTTATTTGTCAAAACAAGATCAACTTGGCTAAGCAAAACTTCAAATTGGCGTACGTTTTTGTAAACTTCAGTTAGAACAGCCTTCCCCGAATTGGTGCTCTGCAGATGGACGGAAATGACAAACTCCTGAATTTCCTGCCACTATGTCAGTGGGAATAATTGGCCCAGCACAACTAAAGGAAAAAGCTAAATCAAAACCTCTTGGTCCTCTGATCTACTTCCTCATTCTCCACCTTTTGTATAAATGAAAGAGGAGGCTTTTTAAAAAAATGCATTTTCAACATGCTCAGATGTTACTTTTGTCTTCTCGTATCATGAGTTCCAGGATTAAACAATAGGACAAAAACAGTTTCAAGTCCTAAAACCACTGATGAGATTCAGTCAGTTTTAGTTCTAGCCACTACAGGATTGAAATATTAGTATTTTACAACTGTGTGCAATTAACAGAAAGAGACCGTGTGCACAATTTTTAACATTTAGAAAATACTTCTTAGCTCAATTTCAGCAATGAAATATTTAGTGAGTTGGCAGATAGGCTTTGCATGCCTGCCAAAGGTCCCAGATTCCAGAATTATCACTTAAGGGTTTAACCCATGGAACTTTTTGGCCATGAGAAAAGATTAAGCAGAGTCTGATAGAACTGTTCAAAGTAGTGCTTAATGCTTCTTCTTAGACAACATTAATTTTGCTCAAACAGACACCAGAATAGCTGAGGAGTTTAAGGTCTCTATATTATATATATATATATATATAATAGTAAGTTGTTCTATCTTCCATTTTTTAGAAAAATGAACTGTTTACTGAACTTTTTTAAAAAAGAGGGATGATCCCAGGTCCCCAATGATTTAGCTCAAATCTGTACAAGGAAGGCAACCTGAGGGGTATGTAAAGTAAAATGGTGGGTAAGAAAGGTGAACCATATTAACACTCTAGAACTTGTATATTACAGGTATTTCTCAACTTGCAATCCATTGTTTAGCGACCATTCAAAGTTACAACGGCACTGAAAATATGACCTATGGTCATTTTTCATGCTTAATGGACGTTGCAGCATCCCCATGATCATATGATCGAAATTCAGATGCTTGGCAACTGGTTCATATTGATGATGGTTTTAGTGTCCCAGGGTCACCTTTTGTAATCTTCTGCCAAGCAAAGTCAAAGGGACAGCCACGAGAACCCCATTACTAACTTAATAACTGCAATGATTCAACTTAACGTTTAACAACTGTGGAAGGGGGTAAAATAGGGCAAAACTCACTTAACAACTTAGCAACAGAAATCTGGGGCTCAATTGTGGTTGTAAATTGAGGACTAGCTATATAAGCTCTTTAGAAGGCCAGATTCTGAAGATGAAACTCAAATACTTTGGCCACCTAATGAGAAGGAAGGTCTCACTGGAGAAGAGCCTAATGCTGGGAAAGACTTTTGAGGGCAAAAGAAGAAAGGGACGACAGAGAATGAGTTGGCTGGATGGAGTCACTGAAGCAGTAGGTGTGAGCTTAAATGGACTCCAGAGGATGGTAGAGGACAGGAAGGCCTGGAGGAACATTGTCCATGGAGTTGTCATGGGTCGGACATGACTTCACAACTAATAACAACAAAACTGAGCCCAACCAAAAGCAATGCATGAAACAAGGTTGTTTAGCATAGAGTTTACACCTTGAACTGAAAGACCTTGGCTTCCATGCACTGCAAAGTAAATGCAAGTAAATATATCATTTGAAAAGATCCTATGCATTGATAGCTCCAAACATTTCTCTTTTTCTTGGATACAGACACGTCTGTCCAGTATTTCTAAATTTTATCCGATTTACAATTTTGCAGAGTTACAAATATTTGCACAAATATCACTAAATACAGTAGCTTCAGCTTAAAGGGGGGGGATGATGTTGTGTGCACACCAATGCTGTCCAAATTAGGGTGTTGGTAAAATAGGTTATCATGCACGCATCCTAAATTCCATCTCCCCCCCCCAAAAAAATTCTCTGCAAATACTTCCAATGATGCAAAATGAAGGAAATATTTCTCTCGTCACCCCATCCCTCCCCTCCAAAGTTAACATACCTTTTGCAGGAATTAACACAATGCACAGAACTAACAAGGAGAGCAAAAGGCAGGAGATCACTCCAACTAGGATTTTCAGCTGAACCTGCAGGAAAGAAACGAGCCCAAATTTTCACATCGTTCATTCCCTTCCTCCTAAGCGTACGGCATTTCTGCAACAATTTTAGTCAAGTCCTGCCAACTACAGAAATCTTAAAGTTTGCTTTTCAACTTTTCTTTCCTTGCTTGAGCATGCTTACGCATCAAGCGTTTCTCCACAGCGGAGCACCAGACACAATTTAAATTGCTCAGATTCCGATACTTAAGTTTGCGTTTTGTTTTACAGACCTTCATGCTTCCTGTTGTCTTAAAAAGTCCTACTGCTTCTTGCTGTTCTGAATGTTGGTCACTAACTCTCCCAAAGCAGTTTGAAAAGCAGCTACAGCTGCAGACCGAATAGGAGACTGACTTTTTTTTTTTAAATGTGTTTTAATAAGCCATGCCAAATTTCAAAAGTTTTCCATACAATTGGAAACAGATTTTTAAGGGCGTTCTAAACCCCGCAATGAACTGTGGGTGGCTGCAAAGGGTCTGTGTCATAACTCAAATCTGCTTACCCAAAGATTTACTGAATTGTATGACTCAGCAGCAAATTTAGCATGTACTACTTACAGCATGTTTTGGAAATATGGAAGATAAGATTTAAATTAAGATCCAGTCATAGTACAATCAAGACAAAGAAAATCCATTTTATCTGTTGGCTGACATATAAAAATAGAGTGGAGTATGTCTCGGTATCTGTATATAGAAACTTGGGATTTATACTTTGGGAAGAACGTCACTGGCTTCCCTGGGAAAAGGATCAGGGAGCTGATCTCTCTCTCTCTCTCTCTCTCTCTCTCTCTCTCTCTCTCTCTCTCTCTCTCTCTCTCTGTCTCTCTCTCTCTCTCTCTCCCTGTCTCTCTCTCCCCTCTCTCTATCATCTATCTATCTATCTATCTATCTATCTATCTATCTATCTATCTATCTATCTATCTATCTATCTATCTATCTATCTTTCTATCTGTAATTCCAGGAGAGCTGCTGGCATTTATAATAAATATTGTTTTAGAGAGTAATGGTTTTACCAATGTGTTCCAAAATATCACGATTCCAGTTTCTTGTCAAAAACTTTTAAGCTCACCACTGTATATTGGAGAAGGCACACAGAGGTGTGTGTGTGTGTATCAGACAGAAGGCATGCATTTAATTAAAGAAATCTTACTTCATTCTTACTTGACGATAAGATCCATTGATCATAATGGGGATACCCTTTTAAGAAACCATGATGAATGAGCACACAAATAAGAAGAAACTCTCATTTAACGTGTCAAGAGCTGAAGGGAATGAGAGAAAATTCAAGTTGAATCTAGGATATAAAGGACTACAGTAATGCAAAACAGAGTAATTCCCCTTTTTGCACAGACCCTTAATATAATATTCAGCTTTGTTGATGTCAAATTTCATTTAGGCTGCAATCCATTTGCACATATCTGGGAACAAATCCAGAGGAACTCAGTGATATCTACTTTTAAACAAGGATGCTTAAGATTAGACTGCTGGTTCCTCTTAGAATCCGTCTTAATGGCAATATTTCAATTTCCTAAGCCTGAGACTGATGACACCATTGAAATATGAATAAAATGGATACACCCAGCATACAGAGTGAATTTGAGCCACCTCCTCTTTCACAGGATTTATTCTTTTCCAATTACATTTTCAAGTAAGAATCTTGTCCAATGTGGTATATATCAGATACCTTGGCACTAAAACTCCAAGAATTCCCAACCAATCTATCAGCTGGGAACTATCAGAGCATTTATATGGAACTAGGCCCCAAGCTCATTAGGGGTTGTTTTCTTACATAATGTTAAAGATAGTCCACGCAGATATTACATATTATGCAACCAGGGAAATAAAAATATGTAGAGTATGATTTCTAAAACTTATGCCAACAAGTATTGCAAATCAGTTGGGATACAAAGAAGGGAGAAATCAGAAATTTAAAAATTTACCTATATTATTGTTAGGGCTGGTTTTCTTTTTCTTTTCTTTTAGCATCTATAATAATACTGTAAAGATTTTGGCATTAAGCTCAAAAAATATGGTTCTTTTTTCATAAAAATAGTCTACCCTGGTATTATTTACTAATATTATATCGATAATAGTATACCTCAGCAATTATCTGTTCCTTCATAGATATCTCTTTTTTAAAGAAACACACTTTTGTTTTCAAGAAAATAAAAGGATTATAGTAAGACTAAAAAGCAGTAAGGTAAAGAAGAAAGAGTATTGTCGCTGTACTTTTTAAAAGAGGGAAATAAGCATACTATATATCTTTAAAAGAAACAATAAAGAGCATTGTGCCTTTTGAAAAAGGGAAATGAATATACTGTATTCATTTCCCTTTTTGAATGAATGAATACAGGATTCATTCAAAATCTCTATTCTATTTTGAATACAAAATATTCAAAAATATTCAAAAATAATAAATACATATTTCTACTTCTCTATTTCTCTCTGTTTCTATATGCTACATCATTACTAAATAAAGTTTCAAGTGGTTAAGAAAAACATAGTCCATTCTGCTAAGCTGCGCACAATGGTCCACCATAAAACAGACAATCTGTGGCACCCCAGTGGTTGTTGGACTACAATTCCCAGCATCCCGTACCACTTGCCATGAAGCCTAGCAATGATAGAGTTGAAGTTCAGCAATTTCTGGAGGGAGACAAATTGCTTATCCATTGTTTAAAATGAGACATGCTTTCCCTTAATTGTCAGCAAATGACAGATATTGCTGTCAATTCATTGAACAAAATGTGAAGCAATAACCCAGGCAATTTTTCTTCCACACAGTCCCTGTCACTAGTACAGTTAGAGTCAAAGGTGTCACTCAGAGAATGGCAAGCAATGAGACAATATATTATTACAGAAATCTGGCTGTAACATTGCACAACTGTTTCTTATTTTAAAATATTTTGTACTTAGGAGGGGATAAACCTGATTACAGATACATCCATAATATTGGTAGTATAGTCTAAACTCACCTAGCTTCATCACTGTGGTTGGGAAACTGGAGTTAAAGGGCTTTCATAAGGGATTCAGTCTGAGAACAAGAGAACCTGGCACAATCTTTTTTTAGTGGTTCCTGAGACTTGAACAACTGCATGGATTTGCAAGACGTTATAGTTCATTCCCTCCCAAAGATATTTTGATAAGGTGAGTTTATTTATTTGTTTGTTTTAATTTGTATACCGCCCTTCTCCAGCAGGACTCAGGGCGGTGAACAGCCAGAATAAAACAGAACATACAAAATTTAAAAACAGTTTAAAAATAATTAAATATTTTTGGCTGCAATTTAAAACAAACCCAATTAAAATAAATTAAATTTAACCAAAACTGTGGGATCAAGCCAGCCCGGCTAGGTGACATAAATAAGTTTTCGGGGCCCGATGAAAGTCCGGAGGTCTGGTATTGTACGTATCTCTGGGGGGAGGTGGTTCCAGAGGGCGGGCGCCGCCAAAGAGAAGGCTCTCCCCCTGGGGGTCGCCAGCCGACACTGTTTGGCGGACGGCACCCTGAGGAGGCCCTCTCTGTGCGAGCGTACCGGCCGGTGGGAAGCTATTGGTGGCAGAAGGCGGTCTCGTAAATACCCCGGCCCTAAGCCATAGAGCGCTTTAAAGGTGGTCACCAACACCTTGAAGCACACCCGGAAGACCACCGGGAGCCAGTGCAGCTCGCGCAGGAGAGGTGTCACATGGGAGCACCCTGTCGCTCCCATAATCCCCTGCGTGGCCGCATTCTGGACCAGCTGGAGCCTCCGGGTGCACCCCAGGGGGAGCCCCATGTAGAGAGCATTGCAGTAGTCCAGACAGGAGGTGACGAGTGCCTGAGTGACCGTGCGTAGGGAGTCCCGATCTAGAAAGGGACGCAACTGGGACGCAACAGTTTACCTTAACTGTTGATGTTGTACATTACTGAAACCACTGCAAAAGCATATACACAGAGCTCACTGTGTGCATGGCCTGAAATAAACAAATAATCTTGCATTGCAATGCTCCACCTACCATTTTGCTGATTTTGACCTCCCTGAATCTGCTCCACTGCAGGCTTAACATAAATAAACAACCAAGAACCAAACTTAAATATGGTATATATAATTTGTGTTCCAGAATGTTCTGACTTTGGTAATGCCTATGCTCACCTCCATTCTCTTGGCTTTCTGCTTCTTTATCCTCTTTGCTAGGTGGTAGGTGATGCTTCCCAAAATCCAACAGTAGCCAGTTTACTGCTGAATTGAGATAGCGCAAGACTTTTTTCTCAGTTGCTAGAGTCTAAAATGAAATAAAATGAAACCTGAGATCACAAAGCTCAAAAAGAAATAGCAATACATTGTCCAATGCATATTCAAGAGGAACATTTGCTGTCTTGCTATTGAGAGAGAGAGATTTTTACGCATGTTCTAAATCCGGGGTCCCCAACCCCTGCTCCATGGACCGGCACCAGTCTGCAGCATGCCAGAAACCAGGCCATGCTAACAAGTGAAGCCCCATCCATGAGATGCAGGTGGCACACAAAATCACAACCCCTCCGGTCCACGGAAAAACCTCTTTCCCCGGAACTAGTCCCTGGTGCCTTGGGGGCTGTTGTTCTAAATGATAAGAAAATGGGGGCCATGGCTCCAAAGGAAGAGCACTCTCTAGTCTCCCAAGTCTCCTGCATGAAGTCGGAAGTCAGCTTGGAGACATTCATGGTCATTATGGAGGATGTGATTCTTGAAGAGACAGTCCTAGAACTTTTCTATACTGCAGCTTTAAATGGTTTCCCTTCTCTGTATAAACTGACTGGGAATGAAGCCAGCTTGAGAAATTGTCTCCCGTTTTCCACCACTTCCTTTGCTTTGGACACAGAAATGGCTTGATGTTCTGTCTGGACCACATCTACCACAACCCTAATTGGTGAATTCTCCTGCTTCTTTATCCTTCCAAGACTGGAGAAGAAAAGGAAAGGAAAAGAGATAAAGGCAGTAAAAAACTAAAATTTAACTATTTTTCCCTATCACTTGGGCTAGAAGAGAAAGTAGAAGAATCCTTGCCAGTTTTATCTTTTGATCTCTTGTTTAAAAAAGATTTATCTGTTTGATAGGTAAAGCAGGAAAAGAACAAAGCCCAGCTTTTCACCATTCCTTTGGTGAACCTATAATAATATGAGGTAGGAAGCAGAGACCAGCAACTGGGAGGGAGTCTTGCCACCACAGTGCATAGCAGTATCTAGAGTGGCCTGCCGTGAAATGAAGCATTTATTCATTTATTTATTTGTTTGTTTGTTTGTTTGTCAAACATGTACAAGATAGCAGGTATAAATACGTACATGGACATGAACAAAGGAAATGAATACAGATAAATCGGGACAGTAGGACAGGGATGGTAGGCACACGGGTGCGCTTATGCACGGACCTCTTAGGAATAGGGTGACGAACAATAAGTTTAATAAGCATGATGAGCAATGAGTTTAATTCAATCAACCTTAAGTTGGAATGCATTATTTTAGATTTGTAGCTGGAAAGGATAGGTGGAGGTTGCCTTCTGGGGGCAGGGATTGGGGGCAGGCAAAGGATAATGTCATGCATGACTCATGACGTGAACAATGGCTAATACTAGAGCTGGTTGAGCTTGTCATGTAGATTGGCTCTTAATGTCAAGCGCCCCTTGACATGGATCCTGGGTTAATCCAAGCCACTCACAAGATCCCCCTGACTAGCACAAGAAGAGATATTGTTAAGCAGCAGGATAACCGTATATTATAGCTAGCGCTCCATATCATCAGACTGTTTATTAATGAAGGTAACCTCTATATTAATTATCTTATCCAGCAATTAGAAGCCAGCTACATTCATGCCACTAAACTGGGAAATAGGTTTGTGCCAATCTTACTATATGGCAGACAATCTTGTTATTACCCAATATAAGGTGATATAAAGAACGCAATGAGTGCCCTGGCAATGTTGCCAAGACAATAATTGATGATCAATTATCAAGAATGTTTGATAATGATCTTCTCTAAAAGATTCACAATCCTTAGCTGGTCCATCAATAGCTGCACAATTGAGTAAGTTAACATCTTCAAATACTTTGCCAAAGCCAACAAGAGGGCAAAGGAGTACCTTGATCATTTTGCAATTCCACCACACAAAGGAAATCCTTTATCTGCCACCATCAAACTCTTTCAGGGACTTGGTATCATAGCCAAGGATTCGGACTCTTACTCTGAAGAAGTTGCTCCATTGAACCTGTGGAATGCCAGCCTCAGGGCATTCTGAGTCTGATCATATACAGGCACCATCAGAACAGCTGGGTGTTATTGTCAGATGATGAGGTATGGCTCCAAGCCCTTGGATTCAGCATGTAGAGTGGAGAACAGAACAAAGATACTCAATGAGGCTCCTTGCCAAGCAAGGGAATAACTTTCTTGATTAGAGAAAATTGGCTGCAACTTAATTTAAGAGGCAGCCCTGACCCATGTTTCTCCGTTAGAAACAACTCTCTGATCTCTGATGTAAAAAAGATGTGGAGACTCTAGAAAGAGTGCAGAGAAGAGCAACAAAGATGACTAGGGGACTGCAGGCTAAAACATATAAAGAACGGTTGCTGGAATTGGGTATGTCTATAGTTTAATGAAAAGAACCAGGGGTGACATGATAGCAGTGTTCTGATGTCTCAGGGGTTGCCACAAAGAAGAGGGAGTCAAGGTATTCTCCAAAGCACCTGAGGGCAGGATAAGAAGCAATGGGTGGAAACTAATGAAGGAGAGAAGCAACCTAGATCTAAGGAGAGATTTCCTGACAGAACAATTAACCAGTGGAACAACTTGCCTCCAGAAGTTGTGAGTGCTCCAACACTGGAAGTTTTTAAGAAGAGATTGGGCAACCATTTGTCTGAAGTAGTGTAGGATTTCCTGCATAAGCAGGGAGTTAGACTAGAAGACCTCCAAGGACCCTTCTAACACTGTTATTCTATCTCTTGTTCTGGGGTGTCATCCATGTGAATCTTGCTGGTGAAGCCCTGGCTTTGGATTGTCCAACAAACCTGACTTTACTGCCTAACTTCAGACTGGATTTTGATTTCTCTTCTGCACTCTCTTGTTCAAAGTGAAACCACCTACCCAAGCAAGTTTTCTTTCCAAGAGACGTTGATTTACATTCCTTTCCTTGCTACTGTTTTCTGCTCAGCCTTGAGTAAATTGCTGTTTTCACTTAAGTTCAGGCCATGTGAGATGGTACAGTCTAGGTTTTTAGAGCTATATTTGGCATTCTCAAAAGTGGTGCTAGAAACTGTCCTTAATTTAGATTCCAGCCTTGCTTGAGTAGAAACTGGAGTTTGGATAGCAGCAATTAACTATCATAGATAGGCAGTTCAAAAATGTGGAAAATAAATACCCCGCCCCCATAAATTTAACTATTCCATCTGAGCAGCATCACCTCACTTTTCAGTAATAATTTTCAATTCAGCTAGGAGAAGGCCCTTATACATAAAATGACATATGGTGACCTCTTTCCAGATATGTATATTAAATAGGGACTAGGCCACAAAACATGTAGCACAATTCCTCCTGGATATAGAGCTGTAGCTCAATCTAGATCACGGTGGTGCAGTGGTTAGAGTGCAGTACTGCAGGCTACTTCTACTGACTGCAGGCTGTGTGTAGTTCGGCAGTTCGAATCTCACAAGGGTCAAAGTTGACTCAGCCTTCCATCTTGCCGAGATGGGTAAAATGGAGGACCCAGATTGTTGGGGGCAATATGCTGACTCTGTAAACTGCTTAGACAGGGCTGCGATATATAAGTCTAAGTGCTATTGCTATTGCTAGGTCAGTGATCCTCTTTCTGTAGAACTGCAATCACAATTGAGGGGAGAGTTATGACATCTTACTGTTACGCAGTGAATACCGATGAGCCTTCACGGAGATGCTGCAACACTTTTTTTTCTGCGCTGCCACAAGACATGTATCATAAAACTCCTGTCACTTGTTATTTGTGTTCTTGTAGAGTGGGAAAAGGTGAAATGATTACACGCGTGGTTTTACACTGCTGATGTTATTGGCGTTTATGCCAAATTTAATCTTTCCTTTTTAAAAATAATAATACCAGCACTGTCAGGTGAGCCTTATGCTTGTATACTGATTTTTTTCTTCCTGGCTTTTAGCTGCACTAAAGTTTTGATTTGATTTTGCCAAGGTTGTTGGATGGAGGAAGGCACATGTTGTATATAGCAGCCGTAATTTGATGAGGCTTAGCCTCAGTACTGTTCACAGGATAACTTTCATTTTAAGTGACCTATTTGGTTAATTAACCAATGCTAATAACTTAGATAAATTAAAAAGCTGACCCTGATTCTCTGCTAAAAGAAGAAAACTGCAACAAGAGTGGACGCAAGAAAAGTGTCTCAGCCATGTATGGGTAAGCATGTGTAGTAAGCATTGTCAAAAAGCATTCTGAACTCTAGGCTCTTAGAATAGTTAATGTCAGGAGCAAGCACAGGATTTGAGTTCACAGCACTAAACGTTTATTCCATGTTACCTATACACAACAATCTGATATACTAACAGTCAAGTCAAATTGGCACTAGATAGGAGTCAATGGAAATCATGTGGGGGAGGGGCTGAGCTTAAGTCTCTTGTGGCTGTGTAAGGATTCCAAACTGATGATACATTTGACCCTGCCTCCTACAGTTGATAGTATTATGTACGATTGTACGTTGCTTCCAAGAGGCCAGATAGGATAGGAACTCTGTTAAATTCCAAAGAAGGTATCCTCAGGCATTTTGATGCCTGTGGCAGGAGGCCGTCTAATTTATATAGTATTCCTGAGCAGTATTTTCGGTTTCTAATAGGAAGCAGCTACATATTCAAAGAAGAAAACACTCCCTTGAGCATGAAAAAATTGTTCCCTGACTGAAAATCTATCCTACATACGGTCTTAGTTTTCCCCCTCCTGAATCGGACAAGTAGGGAAAGGTTTTTGAGTATCACAGCACACCTATGCTGGTTTTAACCAAGGTGGGTAGGGTATCCATTCATTTCATCTATTACAATTTTCTTGGAAATCCTCTTTTTCACAGGAGTACTTTAGAGGGAAAAGAATTCTCCTGGCAGTCACATGAGGAAGCAGACTTTTTAGGTATGATCACAATGTATCAAGTGGATAAAGTGTCTCCCCTCATAACAATTCATTTACGAAAAAATCTTAGAAAAACATCTTATTAGGATAAGTTGTCCCTCCTCCCCACAAAGAGGGAGGGTAGAGTTGCAACAGGTAGGAAAGAAGATGTAGTCCAAAAATGTAATTACTGCATTCAAGTCTGACAAAGGGATGGGCTATGTAAAGCTTTATTAAAGACTACTGCATACAATTCATTATCAGGACTGATCTGGTGCTAGAATTCTCCAAGGGGGGATAGGGGGAAGGTCCACTGGTTGAAATGGTCTTTAGAAACAGCAAATCCACTCTACTGAAACACAACATGTTAGGCTAGTAGTCTTACCCACAAACTATTCTGCAAATGGGTGACCAAGAATGAGAATCAGCTTTCCTGCTGTGCTGGTTTTAGCCACAAAAAAAAGTTGGGGCAAAGAAAACATTCACTGTTTGTGAGAGATTAATTAGAGACTGGGATAATGTAGTAGTGATACTCTTTGGGGTAGCAACAGAAGATAGGAACAGGAATAGGAATAATCGGAATCGGAATCGGAATCGAATAGAATTGAATAGGAACAGAACAGAACAGAACAGAACAGAACAGAACAGAACAGGATTAGGACTAGAATACTTTATTAGCCACGAGTGATTGGACACACAAGGAATATGTCTCTAGTGCAGGGGTTGGCAACCTTAAACACTCAAAGAGCCACAAAAGTCCTAACCTGAAGCCCCAGTTCAATTCTAGAGCTGACCGGAAGTCCAGTTCCCTCATCATAGTCTCCTCCTAGCACGGCATCCTTTTTCCTCTGCCAACTGGAAGTCGGTTCCCCCACCATAGAGTCTCCTCCTAGCGCAGCATCCTTTTTCTTCTACCTGTCCTAACCAAAAGCCTTATCAATTGTGGAGCCGACCAGCAACAGGGAGCTGCAGCAGAGGGATGAAAGAGTCACATGTGGCTCCAGAGCTGCGGGTTGCCAACCCCTGCTCTAGTACATAAACTCTAAATTGTTCTTCTAATTCTAAAGTTAATCTTTTTTGAACATTTGAATGGCTAGGGCTTGGGAATTATGCTTAAACTCCTAAATTGGAGTCCTGCTCCAAATCAAGCAACAACTATTTACTTCCTGATTTTCTTACCTCCTGCTGTTGAAGAACAGTTTTATGAAGCCTCTGCTTCCAGAGAGATCTTAAAATAGAAGACTACTGTACCTCCTTTCCTTCATCATCATACTAAGCAAAGCAAGAAATGAGAAACTCTTCCTTTGTTCTATCTCCCTCTATTGACAAGGAGGTTTCTCAACATTCTGATGAGACTTGTTCATGCTCTATTTTACACACCGACATCAGAGTAGAAAGATGGAAAGATTAATGATGTCCATCAGCCTCCCTTAGCACATGGTTACATATAAGAAGCCCCAGTCCCTACATATTTTCCACTTGTTCCTTGTATTACTTTTAAAATATATTGTTCCACTTCAAATAATGAAGTGTGGAAGGAATGAAGGAATGAAGTTCCACTTAGATGGGAGACAAAGCACCAGCCTTTGATATCCTCATTGTTGTTGAAATTTTGCCACAGCAGTAGCTCTTGCTCCAGCATATCATCATTGTCATCAGAAGCCTGCTTTGCTCCTAGATGACCCACCTGAAAGGTCTTTGATCTGGAACTGAAATAAGCCAAATGAGAAGGTTGAGGGTTGGAGCCTCTTCAAAAGTACGTTGTATTTTGTACCTCTTTTTTATTTTTTAGCTGTAGAATCTTGCAATAGCATCATGGAGAAACAGCAGAAGACTCCAACTGGGACTATTAAAAGGAAACATGGCTTTAGCAGAGGAAGATGTCAGGTTAGAAGAATTATATGCCTGCCTCTCTTCTGGTTACTCTCTTGCCCAGCTGGATCATGGCAGATAGACTGGATCGCCCTCTGACTTGAAGGTGCTATTGCTGAATGCCAGGTCAATTAATAGTAAGATCTCTCTCACGATTTGATGGTGAATTAAAGGGCTGATTTGTCATGCATTACTAACACCTGGTCAGAGAGCTGGTGTGCTTATGTATTATCACTCCACATTCTATCATAGATACTTAGCACAGCACCAGAACAAGTCAGAAGAGTTATGGAAGAGCAGTTGCTGTACTATGTAGGAATTCAGCTTATCTCTCCAGCAACTACCAAGGATGTACATCCTTGTATATCTAGGATGTATTTTCTATTAGGCACTCGGAATACACAGGATTTCACACTATTCTATTCGTTTGATGGAGGTAGTTTCAGACTTGGTATTAAGGACTCTTGGTGGAGTCAGTTCTGAGGAACCTCAACATCTTTAATAGAATTGCCTTGCTTGAACTGTTGAAGTTTTTATAGCTGCCATGACAGCCATGGGTCTCTCCAAAGGTGTCACTGGCCCAATACTCTGTTGCTCATTTTAGGGAGCTTTTTCACCCCACTAGGCAGGAAGTGAGAGATCTGGAAATGGGGAATTTTTCCATTTATTTCTTTATCACATCTTTTAGGACAGGGGTGCTTAGGTGTGCTGAGAAGGTTACAAAGTCCTATGAGGAGTGACTCCAACTTCATGTCATGAGATCATTCCCGAAAGATGAAAGTGATGAATCTAGATAATCCATTACTCAGTGGCCAACTTTTTCTTCCTGGGTAAGTTATTCAAAATTGTGATTAAAATCAGGTGGCGATGCTACATAAACAGTTCTGTAATCCAGGGACAAGAATGCTTTAAAAGAATGGCAGAGACAGGTGTTATGTTCACCCTCCCTCATGCACAGCCGTAATAATACATGAATAATAATACATACATATACTTAATCTATGTTATCTTAAATACAACCACATGCTCAGAAACTAGAAACATATGTTAAATGTTGAAGAGTTCAACTTGTAAACAAAATTATCAAACGTTTCTAGAAATTCATGAGAATATATTATACTTAAACTGGTATAATATATGTAACCTGGTGTATATTTTTATTTTTAAACAAGTAAACCTTAATTGTGAAAATGACCATTGACAGCAATCAAGTGAACTGTTTTATGATGGTCAGAGCTCTCTTCTCCCCAGACTGAAGCACTGGTGAGCAGTGGTTGGGTGTCTTTATGTGTCAGCTTTGGAAGCCATATTAGGCCTGAAGCTTCCATGCTGCCACCTTCTCATGTGTGGGAAAGTAGGAGGGGAGATTTAGTAGAGGGGTTGTCTTTAGACATAATAGTATTCTTCCTGTCGGTCAAGGTCAGGCCGATCCTGCATCTGGAGAAGTGGTCGGAGTGCTGTCTCGAGATGGGACGGATGGTGATTGGAGCATGAGATCGACTGAGGACTGAGGGGATGGTTTGGGGGTTTTTGATTTACTGAAGGAATACCCAGACCTCTCAGATTTGGGTTTTCCCAGATGTGCCAGTTTACCTATTCTAGTAAATAGAACTTTGAAAAATGCTTGCTTCAGAGTTTTTACTTGGAGGAGGTGTTTTTTTCTGGAACGCTGACATTATGGTTGCAAATTCCGAACAATTATCGAATGGCCCTTTTTCCCCCAAGTTTCAGTTTTACTGATTGATTTGATGCCACCCAACTCCAAAACACTCTGGACAGCTCACAGTGCACCAAATATAACAAAAACAATATCTAATGGAAACAAACAGCAAAACCAGACAATGGAAAAACTAGACTTAGTTTTAATTCTGAGAAGTATAAACACTTTTCAAAGGAAGCAGGCGAGCAAGCCAGCTATTTCATATTTTAAGAAATGAATTGTTTCATTATTTGTTTGGACTATTGGAGTACACACTCCATGGGGCTGACTTTGAAGACTGCTTGGAAGCCTCGATTGGTCCAGAACAGTGTTTTAAATTGTTATGGGCATCATTTGTTTTCCCTATGTAATATCTTTGCTTCAACATGTCCCAAAGGTTTGCTTCTCATCCAAGAAGCTTCTTCAGAAAGTCCAGTTGCCTCTTGAAAAAGCACCTTTGGGACAATCATGATCTGGATGACTGAGAATCTCCATAGACACTTTGCTCCAACAGTTGCACTTATTACCAGTATGCTTCTGGGTTGTCATTTTTCATTTTTAAAACATTGCCTCTTCCAGGACCTAGGTATCCATGGGATTACCTACTCTTAACCATCTTTCCATTAAGATCTGAGACAAGGTTCTCTAGATCCTAACCCTTAAGAAGTGGCATCTGCAGGGATCTCACCCAATCCTCCTTAGTCATGCCCCCGCCCCTTCTGTGGAGCAGCACCTCCCCTGATATCAGACAGGCCGGCAAGTCATCTAGCTTTCTACACCCCCATTAAAATTTGGCTTTTTCAATGGTTCTTTAAGGCCAGATTAGCTATATTTTTGTTCCTTCGTGGTGGGTGAATATCTTTTATCTATGGGTTATTCCTCTGTTTGGGAAATGTATCTTGATATTGTTATATACTACTTTAATTGTGTGATTAATTGTTGGACTGTAGGGTGGTCAAGATGAGTTATGATTAGAATGGCAGAGTAACCAAATAAATATTGTTGTCTTCCTAGAAGATGATTCTAAGTATACGGATGATAACAAGCTGTCCATAAGCAATAAGATACTGGATAAAAATTCTGTAATTACAGAATGACTCTGATAAGGGTAGAGAACAGAGTTCCTTTCATAGTGGAAGATCTGGCACATACAAATTCCTGCTATGGTTTGTGCGGTATACAAATGGAATATATATATATTGGTAACTGTAAAACGGCATTTTAAAAACCAATAAACAATTCCTTTAGCTGCAAAGAAGGAATTATGAAGTATTCAGTAACTCCACTACCCTGATTATAGGGAACCGAAACAGACTAATCAAGAAATAATTCTGGAAAAGATATATTTCAATTAAGTGAACTGAAAGCAAAAGCAATAGCAATAGCACTTAGATTTATATACCGCTTCATAGTGCTTTACAACCCTCTTTAAGCGGTTTACAGAGTCAGCATATTGCCCCCAACAATCTGGGTCCTCATTTTACCACTTCGGAAGGATGAAAGGCTGAGTCAACCTTGAGCCCATTCAGGATCGAACTGCTGGCAGCTTGCAATACTGTATTCTAACCACTGCACCATTGCAGCTCCTGGATTAGACTATACTGTAGTCCTAGACCACAGCTGTCAAACTCCCAGCCCACGGGCTGGATGTGTCATGCACTGGTCACACCCACGCCTGGTTTAGTGAAGGGCAAAAAAGTCCAAATACGTCACATGACATTGCCATGACGATGTGAATTGATACTCCTGTCCTAGACTGTCCTAAGGACTATAGTTAGCTGGTCTTTAAAAAAGAAGCAGCAAAAAGAAACTTGTTAGTGTCATAAGCTGCATCAGCTGGACTGTGGAGTGCTTCAGATCCGAAAAAGTGCTTCCCAGCCCAAAGTGAAAGAAACGTACTATAGAAGCAGCTGCATCTTAGAGCAACAGCTGCATCTTTTCCCAGAATGATATAACAACTATCTGCAGCTGCCAGAAAAGACAATATTTCCACACACACCCTCAAGCCGTTCTCAAGCCAAAGACTTTTTGGCCTTTGGATCCAAAACTTTCCACAACTCTATTCATCAGTATTTGCCTGGTGAATGGGTTAGCGCTACAAAAACAAATCAATAAATAAAAGCTACAGCAGAGAATAAACAGCAGAGAAAACACAGAGGCAGCCCTGTTTTTTTGAATTCTTTATAAAAATGGCAAATGTGGAAGCATCATAAATTTGTATCAGGATCCACAAACACGTCCAATACTTGTATTTTCAACTCACTTCTTTATTAGCATTGTTAAGAACGATTTTACTGATTGCATTAGACTTTTAGTGTAGTCATTTTAGTCATGTAAAACAGTCATCTAGGAAAAGCAAGGAAATGGGATGGAGCGAAAACAAATTACCATAAATCCAAACAGAATCAAAGGCTCGTTTAATGATTTTCCTTTTCATTTAGCATAGAAATTAAAACTTCAAACTGCCGAGTACTTAAAAGAATGAAACAGCTAGGTAAAATACAAATATACTGTAATATGATCCATAGTCCAGAATATAAGGCAGTCTTTTACATAAATTTGATCCAAAATAGGTATAGGAATTCTATTTTATAATTCTGTTAAGAATTTTCCTAAAATTACAGGTGGTCCTTGACTTACAACAGTTTTATTTAGTGATCGTTCAAAGTTACAACGGTACTGAAAAATATGACTTATGACTGTTTTTCACTATTATGACCTTTGCAGCATCCCCATGATACTTTGATTGAAATTCAGATGCTGGGCAACTGGTTCATATTTATGACCATTGCTGTGTCCCAAGGTCATGTGGTCACCTTTTGCAACTTTCTCACAAGCAAAGTCAATGGAGAAGCCAGATTCACTTAACAACCGGCTTACTAACTTAAAAACTGCAGTGATTCCCTTACTATGACCTGTGGCAAGGTCATAAAATGGGGCAAAACTCACTTTACTAATGTTTCACTTAACAACAGAAATTTTAGGTTCAATTGTGGCCTGTACATAGTCCTCAACTTACAACCACAATTGAGCCCAAAATTTATGTTGCTAAGTGAGAAATTTGTTAAGTGAGTTTTGCCCCATTTTATGACCTTTCTTGCCACAGTTGTTAAGTGAATCACTGTTGTTAAATTAGTAACGTGGTTATTAAGTGAATCTGGCTTCCCCATTGACTTTGCTTGTCAGAAGGTCACAAAAGATGATCAATGACCTTGGGATGCTGCAACCATCATAAATATGAAGTTATAAATATAAATCACATGACCATGGGGATGCTACGATGGTCATAAGTCACCATAATTCAGTGTTGTTGTAACTTCGAACGGTCACTAAATGAACTGTTGTAAGTCAAGGACTGTGTTAGCTGCACATTAAATAACAAAAGAATTGGCAATAAAATAAAATGCCGATTTTATTTAAAACATTTTAAAATAAAACATTTTTCTGATCTTTTATGCAGTTTAATAAAATAATTCTATATTAGCATGGCTTTTTTGTCCATTGCAGAAAATCCCATTAAAATAAAAAGTAAACTCTCACACTGAATCATTTTACATCCTGGTTAGAGATGTAGATGTAGGAACGACTTTTTTTCTTTTCACACAGTGACTTAGATCTGACCTGTCTCTATTCAGAAATACAGAACCCTGAATGGTACGGAAAAAATGGGAAGATTTTGCACATTATCTGTGGACATTCAGGCATAAGAAAAAGGTTTCTTTGAACTTGTCTTCGGAAACCTGAAGGCAGAAAAAGTTCCCATCTGTCTTTAAAGTCGGCCTTCTTAATCTTCTTCACTAGAGATATAATGATCTGCATAACTGAAAGCTGGAAAATTAATGGCTAGTTCTCTCCATTTTTTGTATATTTTCTTTGAGGTGCATTTCTTATCTTTGAAATACACCACAAAATTTTTTATTTTTAAGCAAGGAAGATCTAGACCTTTGTATACCATCATAGTTCCCCAAATCTGGAAAAAAGTGAGAAAATCGTATTAGAAATATACCAATACAAGAATCTGATGTTGCTGAACTCCCATTCGCAGCCATCATCAGCCCAAAGTGACGGCCTTTAGGAGAGGTGGCTCAGCAATATTTGGAGAATCCAACCCAGAATTAACCCAAAAATATCCAAATTAATCAATCCTGACACTCACCTGGCCACAATTTTTACAAAAGATGTCCCCATTTGTTTGATAATCTGCTTTTTTTGCTTGCAGTGTCTTATTTTCCTTTACAGTATAAAGGTCCCTGAAGTGAAAAATGGAACAATTTACTTTTCAAAAGAAAGACGTTGTGACTAATTTTTCATATAGACAGGAAGGAGTTCATCTCACCAGATAAGCATCATTGACACTTCCTGTAGATTCAACCCTAACTTCTGGATGAGTCAGCAAGACCAGAAATCCTCACCCTTTTGCTAGTGTGGTATTTAGCTTTGTGGTGAGTTCTAGAAGTTCACTAGTCAGATGTAGGTATAAAAGGGAGCTATGAAAAATAAACTGACTGAGGGGGCAATGATGTTCAATACTGGCTACATTTCCTAAGTCAAAGCACTGGATTACAACACAAACCTGCATCTATAGTACTTGTGATTGGAATATCTACTGCTACCAATCTGCTTTAGTTTCTGTGGTTGGTATCTCTGCCTACTCAAAGTAGGCAGCATGACTAGTAGATCAAAGAGAATTCATGCTCTTGTTTCACAAATTAACAGTTGATCAATGATCACATAAGCAAACTAAGATTTGCTAATTTTCGGTTAAACTATTGGTATTCAGTAACTCTACCAAGGGATTTACCCATAGACCAGTGGTGAAATTCAATTTTTTTTACTACCGGTTCTGTGGGCATGGCAGGGGAAGGATACTGCAAAATCTCCATTTCCACCCCACTCCAGGGGACAGATACTGCAAAGTCCCCATTCCCACCCCATTCTGGGACCAGCCAGGGGTGGTATTTGCCCGTTCTCCGAACTACTCAAAATTTCCACTATCGGTTCTCCGAACTACTCAAAATTTCCACTACCGGTTCTCTGAACTATTCAAAATTTCTGCTACCAGTTCTCTGAACTACTCAAAATTTCCACTACTGGTTCTCTGAACTATTCAAAATTTCTGCTACCAGTTCTCCAGAACCTGTCAGAACCTGTTGGATTTCACCCCTGCGGTAGACACCACGCTTGGTTTTCCCTGCCTTGATGGCTGGATCCCCCGCCCTCTTATTTCTTTATTGGCTGGACTTTTGAACAGCATTACAAGAATGTCGTTCTGGGCTGTCAGAAAAAGGCTGGCCTTTTAGTATATTCCGTACATTGCCAAATCATTAAGCCAAATCAAAGTAGAGGGGGTCACTTCAGAGCAAGATTACAGCTTCCATTTTTATTGGCATCAATGAGAGATTCGCTCGAAAAAAAAGCAGGGCAATCAATGGATTAGCAATTGGTGCAACCACTGCAGTGATTCAGTCAATGGAACCAGTGAACAGCCTGCTTTCAAAAGTTGTGGGTGCTCCATCCCTGGAGGTTTTAAGAAGAGATTGGACAGCCATTTATCTGAAATGATTTATTTATTGGTTCGATTTATATGCCGCCCTTTTCCAGAGACTCAGGGCGGCTTACAATGCGTTAAGCAATAGCCTTCATACTTTTGTATATACCTGCTTAGTAGGGCTTTCAGCCACCCCCCAGCTGTGTTCTTTTTTATATAAAGTCAGCTTATTGCCCCCACAAACCGGGTCCTCATTTTACCTACCTTGAAAGGATGGAAGGCTGAGTCAACCTTGAGCCTGGTGAGATTTGAACTTGCAGTAATTGCAGGCAGCTGGTGTTACTTAACAGTACTTTAGTCTGCTGCGCCACCAAGGCTCTATTTAGGGCCTCCTGCTTGAGCAGGGAGTTGGACTAGAATAGTGGTCCCCAACCTTTCTGGCTCCACCGACTGGCAGCAATGGTGGTGCTGGTGGGGATGGTTTCGTGCATGCAACCTAGCTTCTGTGTATGTACAAATGTAGTTTGACATGGTTGCTCGACTGGGGTTAGAGACTCCTGGATTAGAAGACCTCTATGGTCCCTTCCAAATCTGATGTTCTAAGTTCAATCAGAACAAGATATCCTGATGGTAACACAAACACATACACACACAGAGGTGGACTTACTCAAATTCCTTTTTAACATTGACGTGATGATTATTCAAAATAACTTGAATGTCGTCTCCTGAGCATTTTGGATCGTTGCAGTTTTTGCAGTGGAACATGATCA
Organism: Pantherophis guttatus; assembly: GCF_059756535.1. Lineage (NCBI taxonomy): Eukaryota > Metazoa > Chordata > Lepidosauria > Squamata > Colubridae > Pantherophis > Pantherophis guttatus. The sequence continues at coordinate 148,050,086 of NC_142063.1, forward strand.
GGGAGGGGTTCTCTTTGTATTGTTTAAACTGTTCTTTCTTTGCCTTCATTTTCATCTCCATGCAGCTTTGCAGCTGAAGCTCTTTGATCTAGCAAAGGAATGAACAGAACCGGGAAATAACTCCCAACTAAAATTTCATATCATCCAGGAAAATTCATGTTGGATTATTTTAGTTAAGTATTATTAAGTGTTGTACCTTATGATGCTTGACAAATGTATCTTTTCTTTTATGTACTCCGAGAGCGTATGCACCAAGACAAATTCCTTGTGTGTCCAATCATACTTGGCCAATAAAGAATTCTATTCTATTCTATTCTATTCTATTCTATTCTATTCTAGTCTAGTCTAGTCTAGTCTAGTCTATTCTATTATTCTAGTCTAGTCTAGTCTAGTCTAGTCTAGTCTAATCTAGTCTAGTCTAGTCTAATCTAGTCTAGTCTATTTAAATTTGGAATAATTAAAAAAAATCTTTCCATGCCTTAAATTGTAATTGCCTAAATATTGAATGTCTTTATTACATTACAATATCGATCCTCCTTGTTTAATGACCCTAACTTTGCCATTAAGTGAAGCAGTGGCTAAATGGGAAATCATGTGACCGTAAGCGTGCTTTCCAGCCAAGAAGAGACAAGACTACTTAGTTTCACATCTTTGACTTTTTATTTTTATTTATTTTTTTTGCCTCCTAAGTACTTCCTTATCTTTTGGAATGCTCAAGTGCCTACTTACTGTCTTGTACGCATGAAAAACAATGCAATCATGCCACCGTGTGTCATGCAAACAGTTGACAGTACTCTCTTGAAATGTCTTTCTCTCCAATATCTCCACTCTGTGACAGGGTGGGAGAAATCAAATGATTTCTGCAGGCAATGTCTCCTTTGTGAGCATGCTCACATTGCTTTTGATGTGCAGAAGAGCTTACTCGCTTGAAATCTCTCTGCTTTGCAGGGGAAGGGAGAGGACAAGAGTTAGGCAAAGGAAAGATTACTTTTGAAAAAACCCAAGGCTTTTCAAAAATAAGTAATAGCAAGCAAAAAAAGAAGAAGAGAGAAGTATTTCCAGAACCAAAATGGTCACACCTTATGGTGTGGGCCTTACCTTATGCAAATACTTTTCATGTGGCATCTTTTGAACGCGCTTAATTGCTCGATGCATCATTTTCTCACGATACATATTAACATTTTCACGTTCAGCAGCTCCTGATCCATCTGAAGCTACAAGCACATAGACGCTTTCCTCAGCTCGAGCTCTTCCCCGAGCCTGGAAGAAACACGAAACTTCAATAAAATACTAGGAACTCATACGTAGGAGTTAGGTTGTGTTCCTCTCTTTCTCTGGATGCGTTAAAGAGCTTTGCTGGAATATGAATCCTGATTTCAATATATGACATGTACAGTGGTGAAATCCTCTGCGGTTTGCCACTGGTTTGCTTCCTGCGCATGCGTGGTGTGTGCCAAATGCGCACTGTGTGTGCGCATGCACCATGCACACCAAATGCACACTGCATGCGCAAATGCATGCTGTGCACGGAAAAAGGAGGCTTAAGAAGGTAAGTAGATTCGCTAGAAAGCAAGATCTAGTGAATATAAATTGCCCAGCACAGCTGATCATCGGAAATACCGGTTCAGATGAACCGGTAGCTTTTTTTAACTACTGGTTTGCCCGAACTGGTAGTGTTTATTACTACTGGTTCTCCTGAACTGGTGCGAACCGGTAGCATTTCACCCCTGGTCATGTCCTTTCAGAAACTAGCAACCCATCAAGACAACAGAAAATGTCTTCCAGTAGTTGGCACATAGAATCTTAATTAATTAAATTTAGTTACTGTTGCTAATAAAATTTGAGGAGCGGTCTAGTGGTGAAGACTCTAGCCTCCCACTCAGAAGGTTGAGAGTTCAATCCTTGGTAGCGGCAGTTGTTTTTCTCTTAGGGTGTTAAGAGAAAACATCTATTGTGAACTCCATGTGGCATCAGGAAGGGAATCCAGCCAGTAAATGCTCAGCTCCATCCACTTGCCTTGACTCTATCCGAACTCTACAGGGTTGTAAAAAGGGCGGGGTTTTTTTTTTTTACTGTTGCCAATACAATTTAAAATCTATTTTAAAATTTATTTAAATAGCGGTTGATATATGGGATAGAAGGAAAATTCAGATAAAATGGAGGGAGAGAGTTGCCTGTTTCTCCTGTACCAATATCTATCCCTCAACTTCTTTGTCCCAGTTACAAAAATATGCAGGTTCACATATCTTCATGGGATACATGGCAGAAGCCCAAGTATATTATATCTGGGCACTTGAGATAAGCAACCTGCCTTATTGATAGAATGGCATTTTAAACGCTTTTTACGTTGCTGTTGAGAGCCATTTCGGTGTTGTGATTAAAGCAGAAGATGGTCATCTGATTATCTGATAAATTTACAAGTGAAAAAGCAAAAATGAGATGGCTGGACCGTTACCTGCATCATGGCTATTTCATTGGTAACAAGACCATAGCGTATAACAATGTTGCACTGTGAGATATCCAGGCCTTCCTCTGCTACGGTAGTAGCAATTAGTAAGTTGATTTTGCCAGTACGGAACTTTTGAATGATATCCTTTTGTTCATTCTGTAGAAACATGTTGTTACATTCATAAAAGGAATGACAGCACGACGAACGGCTCTTACAAATTGACTTAAGTCATGAAGCATTTGTTTTCAGTCTCAAATGTTACAAACTATGTTTTGAATTAAAGCAACAACAAAGCAATTAAAAAAAACCTTATATATATATATATATATATATATATATATATATATATATATATATATATATATATATATATATATATATATATATATATATATATATATATATATATATATATATATATATATATATATATAGCGCTGCCACAGGTTTCTACCGTAAGCAGGAAGAAGAAATTCCTAGCACTGATAAAGCACAGAGAGCACCAAGGGCTCCACATAATAAATTCAGTTCTTTCAGAGGTGCTATTTCTAACATATCCAGATTACCCAAATACAGTAGAGTTGTAGCTCTGACAAATATAAATTCTATCGGACTACCTCGGTCTACGTCAATGGGCTACATCAACAGCCGTAACACTTCTTAGTTTCTGGAAGTCAGCACTTAAACATTTTAGCAAGAAAGTGTCAATCACAGAAACATATGTAACATTCACATATAGCATTTGATATAATGATTATTAATGAATAACACTCTACTTCTGAAATTAGATAGGAAAAGTGTGTGTGTGTGGGGGGGGACACACTGTAGGTCAGGGCTGTCAAACTCCCGGCCCATGGGCCGGATGCGTCATGCACTGGACATGCCCGATTTAGCAAAAAAGGTCCCGATACGTCACATGACGCTGCCGTGATGATGTGAGTTTGACACCCCTGCTGTAGATCATATGAAGGTTCTGGCAAGCCACCCATATTTCATGTTTGACATCTCATAGCTATTGGCTGTGCTAGGTTTGGCATGGTTCGATGTGCCATACTTTGGCAGCAACTTTTGCATACAAGGGCAGTGCACGCCCTTGTCCTCACAGAGGTATGGGGGTTTCAGAAATGTCTTCAGAAGAACCACCGAGAAAATGATTTTATGATGTTTTCTCTGTAGCTATAAATCAGATTATTTCTTGCTGCTTAGAACTCTGGGGGGAGAAGGGAACAGGGTGGTGCCAGCAGTGAGCTGGCACGCAGAGCTCCACTCATGCAAAAGAGAAGACTTTGGGGTGTGGTTTCGTACTCTTTCACGCTTCTCCATACCAAAAGTTTTTGAAAAGGAATGGAAGGCCCGAAGCAGCAGGAGATCGTTCCCCCGAAGCCTTTTGTGCATTTGCAAAAGCTTTTGCCATCGAGAAGCGAAGCCTTCAGGGGTGCAGTCTCGAGGGGAAGAGGGGAACCAGGTAAAGCGAGCACTGGGCCAGCACGCACGAGCACAACTCCACTCACACAAGAAGCCTTTGGAGTGTCGCTCACACGAGTGGAGGTACACAGTAGCCCACCTCTCACATAGCCCAGTTCCAAATAGGCCACAGTCCGATAGGGGGCTGTAACAGGAGGTTGGGGATCCCTGCCCTATACAATTGAGAAGTAAATAAAATCTGGAAATAGACTTTACATTTTTATTTTACCTGAGTCATGTGCTGAAATTCACTATTATGTCCTGTACCAATGAGGTAGTGAGCCTTCACTCCAACTTCTTCAAATTTGGGATTATCATTAATCCATTGATAGATAGCAAAGGCACTTTGACGAGTTTTTGAGAAAATAATTCCTCTGGGTTCGTTGTTCTTTGTGAATTGTTGCATTAAAGTTGTGCGCAACTTTGTTAGTTTTTCATTTTCATATTGTAGTTCTTCAGCTAACTCTTCCAGCTCTCTTTGTCTGTCTTTAGGAACAAATGTAAACAAATAAAATATTTACGTAATTATGTTTTAAAAGAATTAGAGTATGTTATTATGAGCCATGCTGGCTGAAACTGATTGTAGTTCCAAAATATCTGAAAGCATTAGCAGATCATGTTCAAAAAGACCATCATCCATTTGTGGCCACTTGCAAGCAAAGACAGACAATGGTACGAAGTGGGCAGGTGGATGCCCGGTGCGTCTGGTGGGCCAGATTCTGTGCCTCCCCCCGTGCCTCTATCTCCGCCTGCTACTTGGAGGACTGGCCCAGCGGTCACATTGCTCGAACTCAGCTGCGCTGTGCGTGCTGTGCAGCCCCAGAGTATGCTGGCCAAGGGGTCAGTGGGCTGTGGCAACTGCTGAATACACACACATCCTGTGCACTTGCCACGTCCCCCACAAGGCTGATAATCTTAACTGGGGCTTATTTTTGGGGTAGGTCTTATATTATGAGCATCTTGAAAAATCATGCTAGGGCTTATTTTCTGGTTGGGTCTTATTTTCAGGGAAACACAGTAGAAGGCAGAAACTACAGGAGATAGGCAGGATCTCAAATAACAAGGCCCTATGCCATGTTAGAGCTTTATAGGTAATAACCAGTGACTTGAATTGCACCTGGAAGCATAATGGGAACTAATATAATTTACACAACATGCTCTGTTGTCTGGATACGTTCACAGCAAACAGTAGTAGTATAAATTTACCTACAAGTAAGCTATGGGGAACCTAACACTTAGATTCCTACCCGCTTGCCCTGAGAGCACATGGTTTATAGTTATGATTAAATTAGGCTAATAGCCTTGAGAATAAGGCAGCTTGCCTAAATCTCTATCCACAGAACATCCTAAATTACTCCTTCCTGAGTTTCAGCTAAAGTAGAAGTTGAGAAAATTGGGAAATTTATATCCCAATTTTTAATGAAAACCAGAAATTTTATAAACATGAATGAAAAGTGCAGGTGAAATGTGATTAAGCCACTTGTTACAGAGCAGCCTTACTTAATGAGCCAACTGCATGAAATTTTGCTTCTCATTTTAACAGTGTACATCGATTTGTAGAAGTTTAGACAGGAAGTCCCAGATGGCTCATGCTTACCATAAAACAACTCTATAAGACGTGTATTGGTTTCATCTAGTTGTGAGGCTATGAGTTCATCTTCCTTATCTTCATCCATTGCCATCTTTCTGCTCCTTTCTTCCTCATAAAAGTTCTTCAGATGGTTATAGGCATCAATCATGCGGATAGTATCATTAATCAGCAAGGCATCATTGTATTTCTTCAAGTGTTCTGCACATACCCGCTCTTTACGAGTCCCTTCCTTGGCAGCTAGAAAAAAGAACAAGCATTGAGAAAACAAGCAAGCAAAGGTGTAAAGAAAACTCTGGCCATCTAGTTTAGCCAGGTATTATAACTAGTGGTGGGATTCAAAAATTTTTACTACTGGTTCTGTGGGCGTAGCTTGTTGGTGTGGCATTGCTTGGTGGACGTGGCAGGGGAAGGATACTGTAAAATTTCCATTCCCACCCCACTCCAGGGGAAGGTTACTGCAAAATCCCCATTCCCTCCTGATCAGCTGGGACTCGGGAGGCAGAGAATAGATGGGGGTGGGGCCAGTCAGAGGTGGTATTTACCAGTTCTCCGAACTACTCAAAATTTCCGCTATCAGTTCTCCAGAACTGGCCAGAACCTGCTGAAACCCACCTCTGATTATAACCATGTAGTAATCCAATGTAAACATTACCTTTCTTTTCCTCCTGAATTACCCACTGTTCATAGGCCTGTGATCCAAAATCAACGTTTGGACTGAATTGGCCATAGCCTTGAATCTCAGTCATAATATTTACGAGTTTCTCTCTAAATGGATCCTAAAATGTAAAGCATGTCATTAGTGAACAATCACAAGATTAGAAGGGATCTTTATTTATTTATTTAGTAAATCTATATGCTGCCCATCTCGCTGTCCCAAGTGACTCTGGGAAGATCAGCAGCTCGGAAAACTCGTCTAACATGCACCCCCTCTCCCGGCAGAAATTCTCACACCATCTCTTTACGTCTAACTTTTGTTAGAAAAATCTCCAGATAAATAGATATTCAATCAAAATCACAGGACATCTTTTTTAAGTTTATAACTGAGGAAAATACTAGAAACATTGTATCACAGCAGACCAATTAATCCAGAGTCCCCCCAACCTTAACTAGATGTGTGGGGCAACAGTCTCCAGTCTCAGAGTCAAATATGACCTTTGAACAATATGAATATGGTCAGACACAAGAGGTTGGAGGAAGGAAATGACCCAATAGGATATTTTCTTGTGAATAATGTGGGAATTTTTTTTAAAAAAAATTATTTATTTGTATCCAACCTTTATTATTTTTACAATAGCAATAGCAATAGCATTTAAACTTACATACCGCTCCATAGTACTTTACAGCTGAGTTCCCCAATTTCCTTTGCAGACTGGTAGGGGAAAGGGGGTAGTTCTGTGTGAGCAACTGGGAACCCCTGCTTTACAGCACTAAGCAGTTTATAGAGTCAGCATCTTGCCCCCAACAATCTGGGTCCTCATTTTAACAACCTTGGAAGGATGGAAGGCTGAGTCAACCTTGAGCCCTTCAGGATCAAACTCCTGGCAGTGGGCAAAGTCAGCCTGTAATACTGTAATTCTAACCACTGTGCCATCACAGCTCCAGGAGGACCATTTACTCCTATCTCCCTATGTGCAATCTGTCACATATGTTTTTCTTTTTAATGGGCTATGGGTGCAAAAAGAACCAAGCTGGAATCTTCCTCGAGATTCTAGTTCTTCCCATGAAGAAAAGGAGAACTTTCTTTTCTAAAAGAGGAAGCTAACATTTGTAGATGTGTCCCCCCCCCTCAAATAAGGAACCATAGACGATGCTGTAGTTACATGATCACATTAAGGACAAGAGAAATCCATACCTTCTTTTTGACATCTGCAATCTCAAACTTCTTAACAGGTTCTTTTGCTTGATGTTGCAGTTGCGCAATGTGCTCTTGAACAGTCACAATCTCATCTGCATCCAGGTTGGCACATATCTAGAGGAGGGAAAGTGATTTAAGTTATGGGACGGGTAGGTCTGTGCAGCGCTTTGGAAACAACTGGCGGTACAATCTTAAAGGTGAGTTCTCATTGCCTGCCGGTTCAGAAGCATCTGAGGAGCCTCCCTTGAGCATCTCTTTGTTTCTTGAGAGGGATGCATTTAAGGCAGGTTAGCCTAGACCAGGGGTCAGCAACCTTAAACACCCAAAGAGCCACAAAAGTCCTAACAGAAGCCCCCATTCAATTCTGGAGCCGACCAGAAATCCGGTTCCCCCACCATAGAGTCTCCTCCTAGAGCGGTGTCCATTTTCCTCTACTTGTCCTAACTGAAAACTCTATCAACTGTAGAGCCGACTAGCAAAAGGGAGCCACAGCAGAGGGATGAAAGAGCCACATGTGGCTCTAGAGCTGCGGGTTGCCAACCCCTGGCCTAGACAGTAACATCTCCTGCAGCAGCGGACCTAAAGGATCGTCTTGACTATTGTGAATGGCTTTGCAGTAGTTCTACTTTGCCTCTCAAGTAGACTCCAGACAGTGTTGCTTGGAGACAATCATGCCTCAAAATTGCAACCTATTATGAAGTGTCCCCCTAAAGAAGGTTGTTAAGATTTAGAGCTGACTGCTATGAAGTGCGGTTTCTGCAGTTAGAAATGTCAGACTTCCTTGTTCTCCATGGAATTATCTTCTTTCCAAAGTGTAGCAGGCATGCACTTTGGGAGTCTTGATGGATCTGTGTCTCTCTCTTTGTTGCCAGACAGAGGGAACATTTAGATCGCACACCATATACAGTGTTATCTCTGGCTGAAAAGTCAGTTGCATTCCTTTCTGAAAGAAAATGATGGTGAAAGATGGAAGATAGAAAAGAAACCTCTTTGGATATTACGGTAACATGAAAAAAAAGGTTAAAATAGAGATAGAAATAGGGGAATAATTGTGTGTGTGTGTGTGTGTGTGTATGTATATGTGTGTGTGTGTGTGTTTATATCTATCTATCTATCTATCTATCTATCTATCTATCTATCTATCTATCTATCTATCTATCTATCTATTTTTCTTTCTTTTTCATAGGTTTTATTAGCCAGGTTCTACCTACGTAAACCAAGATATTATGCAGCCCTAGTTCAGTGAAATCACAATTCACTAGTTTCTGAGCTTTTTTTCTCTTCTGGCAGCCAGCAGACCCTTTGCTGCCCATTGGGAGACTAAGATAGCTATCTGAGTCTCCCAGAGAACAGCACAGAGTTGCTGTTTGTCAGCTAGAAATAAAAAGCCCAGAAACTTGTGAATGAGATTTCACAGAACCAGGGCTGTAGAACATCTTAGCTTATGTAGGTAAAACCTGGCTAGAAAGAATATGCACACACACACACACACATACATACACATCATAATATATATATATACACACACAAATATAACAAGATATATGTAATAATAAGAGGGAGGTTTAGAAATTGAAGGGCGGTAGTATTAGGTGTGTTTAAACAATATGAAACAATGAAAATGAAATGTAATAACTATGAGTAATAATGTCTATTTGTATTAAAATGAATGAAACTCAAGTATCAGACTATTCACGCACTGATATATATAAATAATATAAAATAAAAAACTTGGGGTGGAAAATGAAAGAAAAAGATCTTAAACTGTGGCGCACATGCAGATTTCAATACAGGACTGCATTTGTATCACAAAGTACTGTCCTGTATTACTTTTACAGCTCTACACCCATTCCTCGTTTAGTGAATGCTTTGGATAGCAAATACGATGACAGAAAAAAAAATCATTTTCAGACCAATGCACACATTTACAGGCAAATCTCTTGCATCTAACTACAAAGCAAGGTGGAGAAAAATGTTCCTACGGCTGTATGAGAGAACTTTATCTGCGTGAGACAGTAGCATCCAAGCCTTAAAGCCCTTCAGGGTTATGAGGCCAGGTTATCTGAGGGACTTCTCCCCGATTACTTACTCTAAAGAAGATACACTCACTTCAGATCATGCCTTGAGACTTTATCAGAATGGACTCTTCAGTCAAGAGATGCCAAGCTGGGTTTTTTTTAGTGACAGACTTTTGCTGCACACATATGAAGTACTCTATCATTTTCTACTCATGGAAAAGGTAGGTACAGGTAGTCCACGGCTTATGACCACAACTGAGCCCAAAATTTCTGTTGTTAGGCAAGGCATTTGCTAAGTTTTGCCCCATTTTGCCTCATTTTATGACTTTTCTTGCCACCGTTGTTAAGTGAACCACTGCAGTTAAGTTAGTAACAAGGTTGTTCAATGAATCTGGCTTCCCCATTGACTTTGCTTGTCAGAAGGTCACAAAAGGTGGATGACATGACCCCCAGGACACTGCTACTGTCATAAATACAAGCGTCTGAATTTTGATTATGTGACTGTGGGGAGACGTGTGAAAAACGGTCATAAGAGATTTTTGTCAGAGCTGTTATAACTTTGAACGGTCGCTAAATGAACTGTTGTAAGTCAAGGACTATCTGTATTTAAAATTATTTCTAAAATCCCTATCCATTTGCTTGCATTTAGAACAGGGGTAACTAGGGTTATGTCTTGCTAAGCCCTGGTTTAATTTGATTATACAGTTTAAATGAGCCACAGTGTCTGCATTCATGTGTCCCATCAAATCATTATGAATCATGATTTATAAACTTCCATGGCTGGGCTCTCATAAGATCCCAAGATGCAATACACACATCTTTAACTTCCAGGAGGAAAACTGGGATGTCCGTCTAATAAATAAAAGAAAATTACATATATTATTCCTTGTAGGACCACTCAAACCCAGACAAACTCTTAGCAGCTTTGGTAATAACTCTTTAAAGATGTTGATTGATTTCCTATGTGAAAGTAAATTTCCTGCTCCAAGCAAGATCTCACACTTTATAACCGGCAATGATAAAGTTTGCTCTTGCAAAATATTTGCCACAGTTCTATGGTCATGTATAACTTACTGTTAGAATATGTTCCTCTGCTTTTGAGTGATTCGTTGCACCTCCCACTCCAGGTGAGGCTGTCAACCCCAGAATCTGAGGCTGAGCCACCAGTTGTTTTCCTTCTTTCTTTCGCTTCTCATTTTCCCTTTTTTCTTTTAAGTAGTAACGCATGATATTGTTATAGACAGCTTCTTTCTGGGTATGATGGCATTCGTCAATGATCATCAAAGAGAACACTAGAAGACACATTGTGCAAATTGGTTAGAGTCCTTCTGCTCATATGCAGTGTAGTAAAACCAACTACTTCGCTTTTGATCAGACTGTTTCTTGTGGATTCCTTGGTGCTCATTGAATGTGGTTGTTTGCTTGCAGGCATCTCATTGCCCGACTAGGTAACATCATCAGTGCTAGTGGGCGTGTGGTTTGCTTCTTGTTTAAATAGAGTAGCTTGACCTGCCAGTGTTGGTGGAGGAGTGTAGTTTTCTTGGTAGTTCCTTAATTAGGGTGTTGTTTTCTGCTTCTTTGTCTCCTTAGAAGTTACTTGAATTGGGTATTGTTATACCCTAATACCCTAAAGCCTAGTGAAGGAACTTCTCAGGAGACAATCAATCAAACAGAAAACAATATTCTAATCAAGGAACTACCAAGAAAACCACACCTCCACCAATACTAGCAGACCACTGTATACAAACAGGGAGCAAACCCCACACTCATTAGTACTGATGATGTTATCTAGTTAGGTAATAATGAAACATCTGCAAGCAAACAGCTAAGCTCAGGGAGCACCAAGGAGTCCACAGTTCAAATCTGAGCTATGGGTATTTTCTTCTATTCGTAACATCGGTTTCTTGCTTGCTTTGGAGTTATTTTACACTGTGTATTCAAAAGGCGGGATATACATCTAAATATACAGACAGATAATGGCTTGATGTTATTTCTATATCAGAACTAAACACACAGAGCTCATGGGCAAGCTAGTATTACATCTCAAAGTCTATGTCAGGGGTGTCAAACTGGCGGCCCATGGGCCAGATGGGACACGCACAGGCCATGCCCACCCCAACTTTGCAAAGGGCAAAAATGTCATGTGACGGTGACATAATGCTGCGAGTTTGACACTCATGATCTATGTGGTCTCTGCTTATTTACAGATCCTTTGCACATTTAGGACATGAAGTACGTAGAACTACAAAGGTCTGTAAATGTGTTTGGCCGGACTCTTAGAAGTCCTACAACTAGAATATCTTCTTTATAAGGGAAAGGGGATGGGGTGTGTGTGGAGGGGGAATTATACTGAAATCTAACAATCTGGGACATTTTTCCTCTATCCAATTAGGGCTATTGACTTGAACAATTACTTATGATATAAAAATATTTGACAGTATCATCAGAAAAGCCATTTTAATCAGCAAAAACATAAGTCATCTGGAAGTTAGGTTAAGATTCCTCAATTGTGTTTTTGTTTAACTAGCAATTCTTTTGGCTGAAGGAAGATGGAGAGAACAGCAAGTGGCTAATTCTCATCAGGAAGAAAAAAAAACTTTTTTTTTTAAAAAAAAAGTAGCTGAATCTGCAACTATTATTTCCCAGAGCAGCATGGCTTTAGACAAGGCAAGGCAAGGAATTTCTGGAAAGTTCTTTTGCTATAGTGTTTATCCATATGTACATAAATGAGAGACTAAGTCTTCCATACCATGCCAAATTCTCAGTATATAATACTTATCCATGAATCCTCTCATGTAGAGCTTTAAGAAGTTTGACAAATAGTCCTCATTCAGCAAGACTTTGTAGTTATGGAGTACAGTGATGGAGTAACTCTGTGAGCAGTGTTCGCAGTTAAAGAGTTGTATGACAGCAAGATGGGTAGCATATAAATGTAATAAATAAATAAATAAATAAAACCTTTGCAGGTCTATAAAGCAAAGAAGAGCTGAAGTAAGATTATAAACACAGTTATGGTTTCATTTAGTGACTATTTCACTTAATGACTGGGTTTCCAGTTCCAATTGTGGTTGCTAAACAAGGACTATCTGTACTTCCATGGTAGACTGCAGAATCTGTAGCCTAGAAGATGTGGCTGGAATGAAACCTTGTATCATTCTCAATCATTTACCATGCTACAGAATCATGGATTTCCAATCTCCGGCTGAGAAATCAATGCCTTTAATTTTTGTACAACTAAAAATTGTGTTCAAAGTAAAATGAAATATTCATTCTGAATATACTTCCCAAAGTGTCACTGCCTGGAATACACTTTAGTCTCTTATGACCACGCTAAGGCTGCCTGAAGTATTTTCCTCCTCTCTCAACGGTTTGCACTACATAGGAACAAACAGCCACAAATGGAGGGGAAACTTTCAGAAGGATCCCTAATTTAGGCTATAAACATTTTCTAGACGGATGCCCAAGTTTGGCAGTCCTTCACAAATAAGAGGGTTTATAATGGGTGCATTACTTGGAACCAGTGGTGGGTTTCAAAATTTTTTACTACCGGTTCTGTGGGTGTGGCTTGGTGGGTGTGGCATGGCTTGGTGGGTGTGGCAGGGGAAGGAAACTGTAAAATCTCCATTCCCACCCCACTCCAGGGGAAGGATACTGCAAAATCCCCATTTCCTCCCGATCAGCTGGGATTTGGGAGGCAGAAAATAGATGGGGGCAGGGCCAGTCAGAATTTTTACTACCGGTTCTCTGAACTATTCAAAATTTCCACTACCAGTTCTCCAGAACTGGTCAGAACCTGCTGAAACCCACCTCTGCTTGGAACCTGACACAGATAGAACCAAATGTGCTTTTGAAGCATACAGGTTGGGTTACTTGTCACCTAGGACCATAGTATTTTTGGTATTATTTTCAATCTCCATGAGCTGCAATAATTATTTTTAAGAGGTTCTGTAGACTGACTGACTGCAGTTTCCCTACTCCTGCTGCAATACATTTGGTGTTCAGATCCACACAGTTATCTATACATGCCTGATAACTGGACTCCTTCTTCATCATCTTCATACACTTTCTCCAATGCATTCTCCAGGATCTTAGCTGTACAAATAATCACATCATACTCTCTAATTAGTTCAGGGAATGAAAATTTCAGTTGAGACGCCCCACTCAGTCCTATTGTTCGGTACGAATGCTTCAAATAGGGACCAAATTCATTCTCTAAATGCTGTTCCACCAATGGCACCTGTTTTCCAGATAGATAGATAGATGAGAGAGAGAGAGAAGGATATAATTAAACAGATGTTCATGATAGTGGGCTTAGACCAGGGATGTCAAACTGGTGCCCCGCATGCCCACTCTGGCTCTGCCAAGGCAAAGAACTGTGGCAATATACATCTCACGTGATGTGTCAATCGAGTTTGACACCCATGGTTTAGACCAACATTTCTCCAGCAAACATGGCCTTTGATTAGAGGACCTGAAATCCAATTATCCAGAAGAAGCCACTATGGTAAAGGCTGCTTACATAAAGTTCTTTGGTTATTGTACTTATGCCTCCTGGTAGATCAACAGATGGAAACTATGGCCAGAGATACCTTTGCCCAGTTCTGGCTTGGTGCACCAATTGTGGCCTTACCTGGGACTTGAGGACTTTACTCCAGTGGCTCACACCCTTGTATCATTACGTTGCTTAGATTACTGCAACATACTCTATGTGAGGCTACCTTTACCATATAGCTTGGAGACTTCCACAGGTGCCAAATACAGCCACCTAGTGCTCACCAGCAATAGTTGGTGGGATCATATGACGGGGAGGGATCCTACACTGACTCCTTATTAGCTTCCAGATCCAATTCAAAGTGCCTTTTTTAATTTAAAAGACCTGTAGGCTTAAGTTACTTGCAGCACTGCCTTTCTCCATGGGAGAATCTGATGGTGCTGGGAAAAGCACCATGTTGGGAAGGTCAACGGTTGCAAAGCATTTTTTTTTCAACTGTAGGGCTAACCCTCTGGGTTGGGCCTCCCTTTGGGCATTACTTTAGCTCTGATGTTTTTCATTTTCAAGGAGAAGAGAAAGACAGGACTCTTCTGGAGAGCGTTTGGAGTATGATCTCATTTCATTATTGTTAGTGGGAATTGGTCTTTTTGCTTATGTGTCTTGTGTTTTACTTTGTCATCTGCTGCCGATAATTTGTTCAGAATGCAATAAAGAATGAGAAAGAAATTTGGTAAATAAATACATATCCAATAATTAAGCCTAGTAACAGGACATCAACACAAGTAGAAAAAAGTTCATGCAACCAGAACTCCTGCATTTTTTCCAGATCCACCAAAGAGTTCTAGTTATACTTAAGCAAAGAAAGGCAGAATGTCCTTCATTCCTTTGAAGAAAGGCCAGCATCCTTCATTTATGCCAGGGGTGTCAAACTGGCAGCCCCTCAGGCTGGATGCGTCACGTGCAGGCCACATCCACCCCAGCTCCACACAGGCAAAAAAACATCGTGATACGTCACGTGACACGATTGAGTTTGACACCTGTGATTTATGCACTTGATTTCACTTAAGACCTCATTAGGATTACAAAAGCAAGCGATAGTGGCTTAGCTGTTGACACTGAAGTTGAGTCTGGAAAATACACAAAGAGAAGATGGCTGGGGACTCCTCAGATCAGTATAGAATTTGGAGAATTTCAGAATTGGCAATTATTTTATAATTCAATGAATCACAGAAATGATTTTGATCTTTGTAAAATGTTGTAAGACTCTGCTCAGAGTCTTCTGGAGTGGGCAGCCATGATACATTTGATTATATAAACAAAGTCCAGGTAGGTCATATTGCTCATGGGAGATGAAAGTCTAGTGGTAAAATTTTTATATTTTGGGACTTCACCATTCATTCTGCTAACCAGAGCCCTGAACTCCCATCTTGATGTCACTGTGGACAATACTAACTGCTGTTACCATTTATCACCGGATGGTTTACCTTGTTGACAAGAACTATAACCTTTCCACATTCTTTTGCTTTTCTTTTTTTATCTAAGTGGTCTTTGGCAATGTAAACAGCAACTCGAGTCTTGCCAGTGCCTGTGGGAAGGCATATAACAATATTTTTCCCTTCCAAAGCTGGTTTGGCCACTTCCATCTGATAGTCTCTCAGGCTCAGCTCTTTTTCAGAGGAAGGTCTTTGGTCTCTACTTTCAACATGATCTGCAGATGAAAAGAAAGTACAAATCATTGATAATGAAAAAAAGAAAAGAAATTATCACGATTTCTCCTAGTAAGTCCTCCAACATTGGAGGTTTTGAAGAAGAGATTGGACAACTATTTGTCTGAAATTGTATAGGGCCGTGATGGCTAATCTTTTTGCCATCACGTGCCAAAAGCGTGGTGGGGGGTCACACGCACACATGCCCACATCCATAATTCTATGTGCCCCGCCCCCATGCTCCCCCTGCTTTTGGCATGCGATGGCACGGTGGGCCCAGTAGGCCCATTTTTTGCTCTCCCCAGGCTCCAGAGCCTTTCTAGGAGCCTGGGGAGGGCGAAAACGGCCTACCCCCCCCGAGAGGCCCTCCGGAGGCCAGAAACAGCGTGTTTCCTGACTTCTGGTGGACCCGAAAATCAGCTGGCCAGTGCATGCATGCGTGCCGGAGCTGAGCTCGCGTGCCCACCGATATGGCTCCACATGCCACCTGTGGCACCCGTGCAATAGGTTCGCTATCACAGGTATAGGGTTTCCTGCCTAAGCAGGGGGCTGGACTAGAAGACTTCCAAGGTCCCTTCCAGCTCTGTTAATCTGTTTATTTTAAAATCTATAATGATGGTTTAAAAACTTTAAAACCTATATGTCAGGGTTCCAACTAACAACACCCCCCCCAAATGAAAGGACTCCGAGGCCTGAGATTTCCTCAAAGAACATTTTATTAGTGCATGTCATATTGGCACAATGCTGGTGAAAACCGGCTTTGAAGTCCCACAGGTTTTCCCTTTAATTAAAAGTAAAAGTTGGTCACTTCCCCCAAGGCATCAGTTACATAGTCTAATCAGCATACAGTCCAGATGATGGATGACCCCAGTCTCCACCTCCCAACCACCCGCACACATGACCTTGGTTCCCAGGGGAAAGAATGTTGTTTTGGTTATAGCACCCCAGCTATCTCTACAGCCCCCCTCCCTATCCCTCATCTCCAGTCTGTGTCAGCACTGAAGCTTTGAAGAAAAGAACCCCCTCCCCCCAGTAGAATAGAAAGATGGCCAGCTTCAGGGTTGACACTATAATTATGGTTTAAAACATATGTGTAAAATATTATCATATTCTAAACATAGACAGAATAAAGGAAATAGACTGGAATGAGAGAAAAATTAACAGAAAAATATCTGATATTTAAAAATATTATTTCTGGTAAAATTGTCAATGTAGGCCAATCATCAGGAAAATCGCCATAAAGATATTTATCGATAGGATAAGGAACGGTCATACCTTTTTGTACAGCTAATTCCATTAAAAGCTAACTAAGCTAACAGAACTTACTGAAGCTTGCATAATACTTCCTAATGGACATCTAACTAGAGCTGTTTGCTTTATTTGAACTACAGAAAATTATCATCCAAGAAATCTTTTCGGCAGTTATATAACCACCACTTCTGTTGGAAAAAAATAGTCCAATTTGTGGCCCAGTCTCAATGTTAGGAATGTGACTGTGATTACTTTGTTCCTTTCTTCCCAAACATCCTGATATCCTTTCTGGCTATTAGAAAGCCATGGTGCCATGGTGGTTAGAATGCAGTATTGCAGGCTAATTCCATCAACTGCCAGCAGTTTGATTCTCACAGGCTCAAGGTTGACCCATTCTTCCATCCTTCTGAGGTCGGTAAAATGAGGAGCCAGATTGTTGGGGGCAATATGCTGACTCTTTAATTTGCTTAGAAAGGGCTGTAAAGCACTGTGAAGTGGTATATAGTGCTACTGTTATTGCTATTCTCTCACAGAGATGTGTTAAATTGAAAATTATCAGCACCGACTGTGGAATCAATGAACCTGAATTGGTGCAGACCAATGATACTATGATTTCTGTTAAGATCAAGCCAACTTCTCATGTAGCCACACAAGATAATTTCATATTATTTATCATACTAATTCTGTCCGTTCCACAATTAATTTCCCTCATCTTTTCGATAGCGTCTAGTATAGACAAAGAAACTGACTGTATAACACTGGATATCTATTTGCAGTAGATCCAGATATAGGGGTACAGATAGTGCTCAACTTATGACCACAACGGAGCCCAAAGTTTCTGTTGTTAAGTGAGACATTTGTTAAGTGAGTTTTACCCCATTTTACAACCTTTCTTGCCACAGTTGTTAAGTGAATCACGGCAGTTGTTAAGTTAGCATAGTTATTAAGTGAATCTGGCTTCCCCATTGACTGCTTATCAAGAGGTCACGGAAGCTGATCACAAGACCCCAGGACACTGCAACAGTCATAAATATGAACTAGTTGCAAAGCATCTGAATTTTGATCAAATCATCATGGGGATACTGCAAACGTCGTAAATCTGAGAAAGGGTCATAAGCAGTGGTGGAATTCAAATAATTTAACAACCGGTTCTCTGCCTTAATGGATTTCTTCCAACAACCAGTTCACCAAACTGCTCAGAAAGTTAACAACCAGTTCTCCCGAAGTGGTGCGAACTGGCTGAATCCCAGTCATAAGTCACTTTTTTCAGTGCCGTTGTAACTTTGAACAGTCACTAAATGAACTATTATAAGTAGAGGACTATTTGTACCTCAGTCAAAAGAGTGACAGAGATGACAAAAACCCAGCAGGAGGAACTTTTATTTCTTCCTCTTGCTGGACCACTTTCCTTTTTTATATCTAACTTTAAAATTCCTATTTCTGTGAGCAGGTTCACATGGAACACGATCGGAAGGGTGCATGTGCATCATGGGATGGGACTGGGTGTCTTTGTGGGGAACATTGTGAATGGATTATCTAGCAAGCCTAAACCTAAACTCAACAAGGAAAAGTGATCAGCGAGAAAAGAAAAGTTACACACTGCAAAAAAAAAACCACATAGTGTTACCAACATGGATTATGGGAGAATTGAAGCACGCAGTTTTGCAGAAAGAATCTGTGAGCTACATGCAGAGATGGTTCAGACAACTTACACTTTATGTAATTGTTTTATTTTGCTCTTCCATTGTAGGCAGAGGAAGCAGTAACATAAATTAAAGAACATAGCAGCCCCCCCGATGCTGGTACCTTTTGGCCACGTATACAAAGCTTCTATCGCAAGAAAAAGTTGACTGAGCACATGCTTCTAATTTCATTTCATGCTTACCAGAGTACAAGGGGAAAAAAATCCTACCTGAATCATCACAGTAAAGGTTCATCTGTCCAAAGTTTGTACTCACATCACAGGCATCTGTTTCTTGCAAACTGACATCAGATTCTGGCAGGTTAAATATATAAGCACAAGAGTAAATGTCACGATGCACTGTTATTTCTGCCTCCGTTTAACATACGTTGCTGTTTGATGTAACCCCTCTCCTTAATCTTAATCTTATTAAACAAGTAGGTGTTTCTGTTAGTATAAGAGATGCAGAAGCTGCTACGAAACGTTTAAAGCACAGCTGAAAACTTACGAATGTTCAAAATGGGTTTTTTTTCTCCTGTTTATATTTTCTGTGAGTTTCACTAGTTCAGACACCTGGGAGACAAACCTGAATCATATTCAGGCATATGGATCTCTCATGAGGAATCAAATATGAGGAATCAAAGTCTAAAGCGAGTATATTTAAATATGCCTATGTTCATATCCATAGCACTAGCACTTAGACCTATATACCGCTTCATAGTGTTTTACAGCCATCTCAGAGAGGTTTACAGAGTCAGCATATTGCCCCCAACAACATGGGTCCTCATTTTACTGATCTGGGAAGGATGGAAGACTGAGTGAACCTTGATTGAACTCCTGGCTGTGGGCAGAGTCAGCCTGCAATATTACAGTCTAACCATTGGCCACCTGTATCCAACTCTCTCTGTCTTTGCCTCACTCTTTCTCTCTTTGTCCCTCCCCACCTCTGTTTTTCATAATTGTTTTTCCCTTACCTTCTCTTTTCTAGAGCTAAAAGAGAAAGACTGGTCCAAGATCATCACCTGGTTTTGTGACCTGATGCAGGACTATCACTCACAGTCTCCTGATTTTTAGCCTGATGCCTTAATCACTGCACCAAACTAGCTGTTTCTGATTTTCTATTAGGTAGTGCATAATTAGGCAGTGTAAAGAAACCTTTTGCTTGAGACTATAACATTAAATTTGCTTTATCTAGCCCACATTTAACACAAGATGCAGCGGGATTTATTGTGGCTAAAAACTAGATTATGCAGCAGAAGAAGCAGATCTTCCTAACAAGGATGGATAGAGTGCCACCTACTGATTCCCTAGGTAGTTGAATCAGGATGAAGACTATTCGAATGGAGAGGATCCTACTTTTAGGCAAAAGTATAAAACTGGGGTAAAAAAAATCTGATTTGCAAAGTTCAATTTTAGCAAATGGCCTTATAAGGATGGAATTCAGTCATCCCTTCCAACATGCAGGAGATATGAGAGAGAAAATAAAAATTAAAAAAATGATTCATTTAAAACAATGTCAATACCAGCAAAATACTGGCCTGGAAAGAACAATTCAATTCCTTACTTATAAAATTAAGTACTTATATAATCCCTTACTTTTTTTAGAAATAAGGACTGAATGCGCAGCTGGAGATGAGAACAACGTATTTAAATTAAGAACAGAGCGTCTTCTCTTTCTTATTTAAATAAGCTCTGAATCCATTTTTATACATTTCTTGGACAGACAGATGTAACTGAATGACAACAGCAACAGGAATGAGTCATGACTATGTTTCCAGTGGGGGGTGGGGAGGAAAGCAAAGTTGTCTTCTCTTTCAGCAAATGGAGGTGCTAGGAGCTGCTATGGGCAGAGAAAGTTCACACCAATTAATTCTAGCAGGGTGAAAATTGTACAATGATTAGAAAATGCATTTTCCTTGTAACTGTTGAAGAACTGATGAGGGAAATGGAGGGGAAACAAGGTTTTGGGGAAAAGAGAGAAAAAAAATTTAAAAGTTCCAACATGTAGCCAAGAATGTGCATGCTTTTTCTAGCTCTGCATCCTCCTTGTCCCTGAAACAGAGATTTTAAAAGCTATTGGTAATCAGGGAAGATCATATCAAGCCAGGCCGATAAGCATTCTGGCCAGCGTAGTGCAATTTCCTGGGAACTGATGCCCCTGTTTCAGGGGTGAAATGCTCCCGGTTCAGACCGGATTGACCGATCCGGTAGCAATTGTGGCAGGTGGTTCGGAGAACCGGTAGCGATGGCGGCACAAGGCTCTGCCCACCTGCCCGGGTGTCATTACTACCTGGTTAACACTGGGTTTTTTACCCTCTGTGCATGTGCAGAAGGTTTTGCGCATGTGGTCTGCACACACATGACATGCGCGGCGTGTGCACTTCCAAATCAGTAAGGAAGGTAAGTAGATTTCACCCCTGCCTTGTTTCCTTCCCTATACCTATATTTTCATACTGCAAGTAGCAAAGCACAATCAGAACTGGATCCTAACATAACACTCTTTATAAACAGCTGGAGTGCGGGGTGGAGGTAGAGAGAATACAACCCTATTTTTTGGTCCTCAAATAAAATGCATATGGCATGCATGTAAGATATTGTAGCCCAAGTAGTTGGAAGCACCTAGCTAACCTTGGTTGAATAGGGCAAGTTAAGCAGGGTTGGACCTAGTTAGTACTTGATGAGAGACCACTTGGATTAGAGAATCCCAGGGTTGTTGATTAGGCTAGGAAGCTGAAAAAAGCACCTCCAGAATTCTGAGTATGCTACTACAATGAATGTACTTTCTAGTTGTCTTTAGATCAGAGGTCCTAACTTTCATAGAATACAGGTAGTCCTTGACTTACAACAGTTCGTTAAGTGACTGTTTAAAGTTACAATGGCACTGAAAAAAGTGACAAAACCATTTTTCACACTTACAACCTTTGCAGAATTCCCATGATCATGTGATCAAAATTCAGATGCTTGGCTATTGGCTCATGTTTATGACAGTGTCCCAAGGTCATGTGATCACCTTTTGCGACCTTCTGACAAGCAAAGTCAATGGAGATGTCAGATTCATTTAACAAACGAGTTACTAACTAATCAGTTGCGGTGATTCACTTAACAACTGTGGCAAGCAAGGTTGCAAAATGGAGGAAAACTCACTCAACCAATGTCTCACTTAACAACAGAAGCTTTGGGCTTAATTGTGATCATAAGTCGAGGATTACCAGTATTATGAGCACTCTTGAGGTAAAACTAGTTATTGGTTGAGATAAAAACATTACAAAACTAACCACTATTTTTTCCTTATCATTAACAGGGTATGACTAATGTTGGTAAACAATACTTTTTATCTTACTGAAGAGTTTTGTGTGAAAGCATCCATTAAGCATGATGAAAGTCAATACAAATGAACTCATTTGTTGACTGGCATGAAAGGGGAGTAGGAATGAGGAATATGAATGAAACAAAATAGATACAGGTAGTCCTTTGACTTACAGCCATTCGTTTAGTGGCTGAAGTGTAGTACCGCTGAACAAAGGGCATTACGATCGGTCCCTGAAGTTACAACTCTTGCAATGCTTCAGCAGTCATGTGATCAAAATTCGGATGCTTAGCAGCTTCTCCCACTTATAACTCCAGGGCGTTTCAACTTCCCCCATGTGCCTATTTCTCTCTCCCCACCCTCTCCCCAATCTATGCCTCTTTGGCTGTCCTTCACTCGCTGGATCTGCTAGCCTTTCTACCCACAGCTGATTTTCATTGTCTTCTTTCTGCCACTGCTGACTATGTGTCCCCATCCTGGCCCTTCATGAAGTAGCTGCTGGCTGTGCCAATCTTCTTCTCAAGGCTGAGGTGGCCCCTTGTCCAAATTGCACGTGGCTTTGTCTAAACTGTGTGCAGCCTTCTCATGAGGTTTTGGAAGGCAGGTGCATGAAAAGACAGTCATAGCTGTTTCGTTGCAAAAGAAGGACACTTTTATTCTACACTTGGAGAGAAGAGGAAGAATACAAAGCTATCGTTAGTGCTGTCATGGTGAACATCATTTCTTCTTGAAAAGGTTAGGACCCAATGTCTTTAACTTAAGGGAGATTTGGCATTTAGTTAAACTGATTATATTAGAGGAGAGCAAACTTTTCAGATAGAAAACACCATGAAGTGATTTGACATAATACTGCGCATGCCATCCTCCCAAAATGTTAAATTGGAAGACAGCATTTGGGGGGGGGGGGGGCTTTTTTAATTAAAAATTCTTGGAGAACCCTGAATGCCATCTAGTGTATCATATATGTAATGGCATCCACCACTTACAATATTACTGATCTGTTATATAAATTATATGTAAAAATACTGGTAGCTGACAAATCACCTGAAATTGCAGGGAGGTCTTCAAATGATTGTTCTGATACATTCTTCTCCTCCTCCACAGCTTCTTGTAATTCAGTTCTTGGTTGCAGATTCTCCACAACTTCAGAACTTGGTGCATCATACATTTCATTTGTTGAATCAGAGTCTCCGTTTATATCTTGTTCTGTTCAACCAAAATAAAAAAGTTGCAACCCATAACTGAAGCTTATTCATTTAAATAACCATTCAATTAATGACCTATATGAAATTGATGGACTGCAGTTTTTAATATACAATTTGGGATGTATTCAGTGCTAAACTGAAAGAAATCTTGGGAGTTTTATGATCAGAACTTCCCATCTGTCACAGGCTGTCCTTATTCGTATATGTACCCAAATAACAGGTATGAAGGAATCTTAACTTAAGGGTTACAAAGCACAGTAGCAAGAATCAACTTTTAAAAGTAGAGAATTTTCAGAAGGCTTGAAGCTTTAAAGCAGGCCTGTCAAACTGTTAGCCCGCGGGCCGAATGAGTCACGCGCAGGCCACGCCCTTCCAGCTCCGCAAAGGCAAAAAATGTCATGATACGTCACAATATGTCACGTGATGTGATTGAGTTTGACACTTGTGCTTTAAAGTGTAGCTATAAAGATGAGGAGAAAAACAGAAATGAGACCACAGACCGTGACAACTCAGAGAAATGAAGTCCTACTGAAATAAGTTTGTAGCCAGTAAGGAATTCATCTACAAGTTGTCTATTTGAAAACAACTTTCATTGTTTTTAGTGTATCTTATTCCAGTGGTGAAATCCAAATTTTATTACTACCGGTTCTGTGGGCATGGCTTGGTGGGCGTGGCAGGGGAAGGATACTGCAAAATCTCCATTCCCACCCCACTCTGGGGCCAGCCAGAGGTGGCATTTGCTGGTTCTCTGAATTGCTCAAATTTTCCACTACCGGTTCTCCGAACTGCTCAAAATTTCCACTACTGGTTCTCCAGAACCTGTCAGAACCTGCTGGATTTCACCTGTCTTATTCCCAAGTAAATGTAGAAACAAAGAAAGTAAATAATAATCTCCCAACACAATATTATCAGTCTCTACTATGTATAGAAGTACAGGTAGCCTTCGACTTACAATCATAATTGGGATTGGAACTCCAGTTGCTAAGCAAGGCTGTCATTAAGCAAGCCATGCCCAACTTTACTACTTCTTCTGCTGCAATCATTAAGTGAATCATACGGTCGTTAAAATGAATTCTGCAGTCATTAAGCCAATCCAGCTTCCCCCTGTTGGAAGCTGACTGGGAAGATCAAATAATCTTTTAACACTGGGATGCTGCAACTGTCATAAAATACATGTTGGTTGCCAAGCGTCCAAACGTTCATCATATGATCCCAGGGACTCTATGACAGTAATTGCAAGCATTAATCATAGGTCACTGTTTTCTAAGGCTATCGTCACTTCAAATGGTCACTAAACAAATGGTTGTAAGTTGAGGAGTATCTGTAAGCATAGGTCAGAAGCAATTCAGTTATATTTGAAAAATATAGGTTATGCTCGTAAGTTTATGTAACCTTTGCAAAATGACTTCTTTTCTTGCTATAGTTTGTTTAATGAGTATGCTATTTTCTGGGATGACTAGTAGCTAACTCTGAATCACAGTAGAAATAAAAAAGCGTTTGCTCTGGTCATTCTTGTTTACTTACAAAATGGCCGTCCGCATCTTACAAATTTTGCAAGGGGTCTGTAAACTCACGGGTCCAACTGCACCTCTGCCTTCTCACCACAATCCCGAACTCTTCCTTATAAACAGCAGCCCTGTGGAGCGAACCTCCCTAATGCGACAAGCATCGAAGGCAACACCACCAACACACAAACATTTATCAAAACGTGAACATGCGCCGAAACTCATGAAATTATATTATTACCGTTTGGGTGCCCACTTATGTAAGCAGCCATGTTTGCATGGCCCGCTTCATCCAGGGCTTTTAGAAAGGGTGACAGCCATTCTTTCTTCTGTACTATCCTAAAAAGCATTTCTCTCACTGCCGATTTATTCCCCTGTTTATTCTTTTCGACGATCACCTGTTTAGGAAAAACAAAGAAGCAAAAAAACATTTTTGGTAAAACGCTTCACAATGCTTATCAGCGCCTGTTCTTATTGTCAAATACGGGTAGTCTGTGATTTACGTCTACAACTGGGAGCGGAATGTCTGTCACTAAGCGGGGGGGGGGACATGGAACTGTGCCTGATTTTATGACCGTTTTGCCACATCGTCAAGTGAATCCTGTGTTTGTTAAGTGAATCACAGGATCGTTACTGAATCCTGCTTCCCCATTAACTTTTCTTGTTGGAAGCTGGCTGGGGAGGTCGTAAATGCAAATTACATGACCCTGGGATGCTGCAACCACTGTAAATACATGCTGGTTGACAAGGATCCGAATTCGGATCATATGACCGTGTGGATGCTGCAATAGTTGTTAAGTTACTTTATCCAGCACCATTTCACTTTGAACTGCTACTAAATGAGCGGTAAAGGTGATCAACAATATTAAGTATCTGGGGGTGCAGAAAACTAACAATCTGACTTGGTATCTTCATACATTATCTTTAGTAAAGTATGCAAACCAGCATCTGCATTTCCTGCTCGGATGAGGAGAGCACATCTTTCTCCTTCTGTCCTGGCCTCTTTTTACAGAGCCAAAATTGAGAGTGTTTTAACAAACTGCATCACTGTTTGGTTTTGTGGCGGCAGTGCCTCAGAAAGTCCATTCAGAAAGTGGTAACAGCAGCTGAGATGATTATAGGAAGCTCGGTTCCTGTCATTCAGGATACTGCTTATAAGCGCTATGGGTTTATAGCTCAAAGCGTTGTTAGAGACCCCACACACCCACTTCATGGTCTGTTTCTGTTGCTCCCCTCTAGGAGGAGGTTTAAGTATTTATAGCAGGACTACACGATTCTGTAACAGCTTTGTTCCTTATGCCAGAGGTGTCAAACTCAATTTTATTGAGGGCCGCATCAGAGTTGTATTTGACCTCGGTGGGCCAGGGTGGGCATGGCCAGCCCAACATCACTCGTCGAGGCTGAGTTTTCAGCCACGATGGCCTCCTGCAACGCTCTGCTAACTAAAACGCGGTCGTGCTAACGTTTTCGGTCATGACGGCCTCCTGCAGCCCTCTGCCAACAGAGCTCGGGGAATCTGAGTGGGCTAAGCAGCCTCCCAACCTCCATTTTCGCTGGCAGAAGCACTGTGGGTCGGTTCTTTGCTGTTTCCAGGGTGGCCCTGTGGGCCAGATCTAAGCACTCCATGGGCCAGATCCAGCCCGTGGGCCTTGAATTTGACATCCCTGCCCTATGCCATCCATCTGGTAAACTCGCAAGATTCATTTTTCTCGCCATGTACATGCATACATCCAAACTAGACTGGGTTGTTTCTCCGTGTCATATAGTTTATGTGGGTATATGCATAATTTTATATTTATTTATTTATTTTGTCATGTTTATGTAGTGTATATTAGAGGTGGAGACCCTTTGAGAGCTGTATGCAATGTATGTCTAAGTTCTAAGTAGTGCTTGTTTAGCCTTCACAATTGGGACCAGCGATTGAGTCATTAAATAAAGTGGTCACTGCGATCTTGCTTCACCTATCCTTTGCTTTATAGACCTTCAAAGGTTGTAAATGCCAGGATTTGTCACAAAGTTGCTTTCTCATCATCACTGTCAGCTGTGAATAGTTGCTAAACCAGGCCATTGCTAAACAAGAGCTAACCCTTTATATGCTACTCCCTATGTTTTCAAAGAGTCATACAATTCAATTTCCAGCTCTCTTCTGAGCAGCATTTGTCAACTCAAGCTCTGCTAGGTGAATTAAAAAAAGAAGAAGCAAAGTCTGAGAATATTCAAGGCAGACTCCTCGCCATAGTGGCAGCCTGGTTTTGAAATTCTTCTTTCTTTTTGATTTCTCTCATTGTTGCTTCAAGGAACTGCTGAGCTAGAACTCTCGGGTTCCAAAATCCAAGAAACACATGGTGAGTTTCTTCTAAGCAGTGTCCTTTATGGTTACACACCTATAGACAGAAGTCTTGCATAACTAAAGCAAACTACTCCCATCAATAAAGATATACTCTGAGAACTTCTAAGGAGGAGCAGTCTAGACCAGGGGTGTCAAAGTGGATTTCTTCAAGGTCTGGATTAGCACTGTAGTTCTCTGCGGGCTGCAGGGGGGGAGGCGCGGGGGACGGGACGGGACGGACGCCTTCTGCAGCACTCTGCCAGACAAAAACGGGCTGCGTGGAAGCCTCACAGAGGCACCGTAAGGCCTGTTTTGGCTGGCAAAGGCACCGTAGGCAGATCCTTTTGATATTTCCAGGCTGGCCCAGTGTGCCAGATTTAAGCACTCCGTGGTCTAGACTCTCTTCCTCCAAATCAAACTCTAAACTTTGCTGTCTCTTATTTCTCTGGAATGCAAGATCCATTTGGCCAAAAATATGTGTCTACTCCAAAATTGATTTTGTAAAGTAATAAACTGGGTTAACAAAATCACAAATGAGAAGGTGATAAGCTGCCTGGGAAAGCAAAGGGAAATAATCAAAGCCATTAAAAAGCGAAAGTTAGAGTATTTTGGACATGTGATGTGACACCCAGAAAAATACAGCATCCTTCACTTAATCCTCCAGGAAAAAAATTGAAGGCAAACGAGGCCCAGGCAGAAGAAGACCATCATGGCTTCCAAACCTAAGGGACTGGTTTGGACAAAACTCAGCAGCACTTTTTCATAGGGCTGTTGACAAAAAATAGGATTGCCAACATGATCGCCAACGTCCAATGATGGACATGGCACAAGAAGAAGAAGGTGGTAATAATCCACAAATCCGATTTTACATTTAGGATGGGTTTGACCTTCCATACAGTTTTTTCCCCCTCAATCTCAACAATTGTAAGGTGTGTGAACTTAACTCTGGGGGGGGGGGGAATTCAGAGAGTTCAAAGCCCACACATTTTAAAGTTGTGTGATTTGAGAGCTGAGATTCAGAAATCCAGGTCTAGTATAAGGAACTCTGGGATTCATCCCAAATATTTCCAGAGCCCTCTTCTTTCCTGCTCTCTCTCTCTCGCCCTATTTCGCTGCCACCCCCCCCTGCCCCCACCTCATTTTGGGGAAAGGACCCAGCTTGGCTCCCTCCTGTTGCCGTTACTTTGTTCCAGCTTACCCGCTCCATGTCTTCCACATCCAAGAGCCCATTTTCAAAACACTTCATAGCCACCTGAGTGGCCTGCAGCGTGTCGGTGAGGCGATCGAAGAAGAGGTTCACCAGAGCCTTGCCCAGGTCGCCGGCCGCTTCCAAAGAGGGCGAGGGCAGTTCGTTCAGGCTGGGATCCAGGTAATTGCCAGCGTCGTAGCCTCCCTGCACCAGCGCCTGGCAGAATTCCTGGCACAAGCCCGGCGAGTCGCCCGCCTCTTTCTCCACCACGGAGAGCAGCTTCTCCGCGGCTTCCATGTCCCCCTTTTCTCCAGCCACGGCGCGGAGCTGGCGTTTTCGGTCGAGGCTGAGGGACGGCATCAAATCCAGCACTCGATTCACTTGGACGCTGCTCTTGATCCTGGTCCTAAAGCAAGAGATCAAGTAGAGGATGGACTCGTCCCGGGATGGGCTGGCGGCCGCTTCCATGCTGCTGCTGCTGCTGCTGTAGCCGCCGGGAAAGGGAGCGATTGTGCGCGCGCGTGGAAAGCAATCCTGAGCCCGGCTTCCCAAATTTAATAAGTTCGGCCGCCGGGAAACACAGCAGGCTGTTTGGATCCCGATCCTGTCGCTTGGCCGGGCGAAAGTCAATCAGCTGGGCGATTCTCCAGGGCTGCACTTTCGGTTTCTATTCTCAGTTGGAGTTTAGTTTCCAGACGACCGTTTCCCTTTGCTCTGAAGGGGGCGTGGTTACAGTTTTTTTCTAGTTTCGCCCGCCGCGGAGGACGTTCCCTCTTTCCTGCTCATAATCATAATCATCATAAGTTTATTTGTCATAAGCATATATAAGATAACAGGTAAAAGTATAAACATAATTTGAAAAACATGAAAAGAGTAAGTAAAAAGGAATATTAGGACAGGGACGGGTAGGCACGCTGGTGCACTTCTGCACGCCCCTTACAGACCTCTTAGGAATGGGGTGAGGTCAACAGTAGACAAAAACTAAGGCGGTCTCGTTAATAATTTCTCCCAATATTGCCTCCATCAGATGTTTTAGTCTTACCTTTCCTGGAATCCACAACCAAGAATTTCTAGTTCAATTCTCTTGGAGGCTAGAGGTGTGGGAAACTGCTCAATAAATTTGATTTGTAAGTCGAGTCTCAGAACGACGTTTAATACTGAGTCCGAAAGGAGAAGGGCGGTATAGAAATTTGAATAATAAATAAATAAATAAATAAATAAATAAATACATACATACATACATACATACATGCATACATACATACATACATACATACTGAAGTCATGGGCGAGGCAACCGCCCTCCTATCATGTTTGACATTTGATTACTTTAGGAAGTTTATTGCAATTGTGTTTTCTTGTTTTTTTTAAAAAAATACTCTTTATATCTTTTATATTCTACTGGAGAGGGTTTTGTAAGCCACTCAGAATCTTCGTTGGTTACAGCAGCATACAAACCCAAATATCTTCGGGTACTGCCTACAGTGGTAAGTACACATCCCAATTTGTCAATAGGAATTACTGTATCCAAGAAATTGCAGCTGTGCAGATATTGAGGTAGTTTTATGACAGCAATACAACTTCCAGTGGATTCCTAGGAATGTAGGTTAAGTTTCTTTTCTCTGGTGTAGTCTGATGTATACAGACTGGCTTCCTCGATTCATAGTTTCATTTCGTGTCCTCCCTCCCCTCCCCACACTTTTTTTAAGCCAAGGAAATCAATAGCAATCTTTGTGAGAAAGGCATCTTTAAAAATAGGGAATGTATTTAGGAAGAGGTCATGAAATACTCAAGAAAATATTCTAGATTTCCAGGTGGTTTAGATTTTGATATAATTTTTCTTATTAGTGAAATATAAACAACTATGCTACCACTGCCATTACCACCAACAAAATAAAATAGTGGCTATATGATATTTAAAAACCCAATAGTTAATAAAATAAAGGAAATGGAATAAGAAATAGAACTAAGAAAAAAAAGGGATAGTGTTCTGTCCCCTCCCAAGAGTGGCCTTGCAGAAGCTCAAATAGCCCGGTAGTAACAAACACAGGCTAGAGAGATTGAAGCTGGCCCTTTAATAAACAGTTCTCTTTCAAAAGTGTATCAGTTCAGTAGTTACCGGGCAATGTTCCAGAGGTCTTGGCAGACGGCCAGCAGGCTAATACAGGAATGCAGACTCCTTTTCAAAACACAAAACTAGCAGTTCTAAACTCCACTACATCCCAAATCGCCAACAAATTGTTCACCACGCCTTTCCAGCCCAGCCTTTTATACTTTGTAGTGTGGCCCTACGTCTCCTGACCACACCTCTTGGGACGTGGCAATAGCTGTTCTCTATGACGTCTCTCCTACGTCTCTCTCTTGCATCCAATAGGGGCTCCCTCTCGTTACCGGACTGTTTCCTCAATTTGGCTGAGGTCCAGAGGCACGTCAGCAACTGTCAGTTCTTGCTGACTCACCAGTGAAGGCGGTCCCTCCTGCACATAGATCATGCCAGCTTCCTCCATATCATCTTCTGACTCAGCATGAGAAGATAAATCAGCCTCCAGGGCCGGAATCACAACAGATAGATAAAACAATTTACAGCAAGGAGTCAAACTCAATTTCATTGAGGGTCGCATCAGGGTTGTGTTTGACCTGGGGGGTGGAGGGCTGGGGGTCGTGGCCATGGTGGGCGTGACACAGGACTCGTGTCGGGGGCACCTGTGCTAAGGCAGGACTTCTGAGATTCTCTCTTACTCTCATAATCTTCCTTCCTTGTCTTTTTCCTTCCTTGCTCTTTCCATCTTTTTCTTTCTTTCCTCTTTCCCTTTCTCCTTTCCTGTGCCTTCTTGCATGCTCAAATGCAAAAGGGGAAATATCTCTCCTTTTGTTTGTTTGGATAGCCCTCTGCCAGCAAAAATAGAGCTGAGGGGCATGTGCTGGCAAAGGCACCGCGGGCTGGTCCTTTGCTGTTTCCAGGTCAGTCCTGTAGGCCAGATCTAACCACCATGCGGGCTGGATATGGCCCGCTGATTTGGAGTTTGACAACTCTGATCTACAGTATATCTAGAGACTGTATCAGATATAATGCCCAGAATGATTGACATTTCTGCAGTATGCAAATTTCATAATTTATTATATGTCTTCAGCACATTCTTCTTGTGTAGTGAGTCTGCCATTATCAGTGCTCTGGCTGCTTGCTTCTCAGGGAAAGTTGGTATGGGATAAAGTAGAAAACAATTATATTACCTCCACTATTCAGGGTTTGTTCAGAGGTAGAACAGCCACTATATCTTATATTTGTTGCACCCAGAAAAAAATTAAAATTATCCCTTAAAATAATAAACAATGAAAAAGAAATGGAGGAAGGGGAAATATGCCTCCAACACTCTGGTGGACATTAACCATATTCAGATAGTCCTTGAGTTACGATCATTCAGTAATTGTTTCAAGTTATAGCAGCACTGAACAAAAGGTACTTATGTCGGTCCCCTAAGTTACGGCCATTTCAGTACATGGCCATAAATTCAAGGAATGAGGAATGATACAGAAACCAGTTTCAGAAAAGGCAGTGGAGACTGGGTAACACAATTTTAATAATGGTGAGACTTAAAGGTCTTCGTTTTGTGGAATACAACAAAATCTTTGATTGTATGATGCAAACTAGCTAATCGGTTGCAAGTACTGATTTTTTTAAAGGAACTTTACATTGAACAACAACAAGGAAGTCCTTACTGCAATAACCAAAAGTGGAGAAACAGTGGTTCATAACAGAAGGTAGAAAAAGCTAGAAACTAGGCAAGGATCTACGTCATCCCAGTATTTGTTTCGCTTTCAAAAAGGCATGTATTGCGTAACAAAATCAAATCAAAATGGAAGGATAACCATTTTGAGATATGAAGAGAGTAAATACTTTGTTGCCCGAACGTAAAGAGAGGACTTTGAGTTCATCATAAAAATAATAAAAAAAAAAAGGATCCACCCATTTCTAGATAGAAAATATTCAGGAAACTCCTTGCAAGGAAACTATTCCCCCAATAGAGGAACGATTAACGTTACGTCGCACTCTGCCTAAGTAATACTATTGTCAAAAAAAAACTTGACATCCATCATTCATCTCTTTCGTTGGTATCACTGATTTCGATGGCCGGCTTAACTTTCTCGCATAATCTCTTGATCGAGGAAATACGCACGGCTTCCTTGCCTTTTAAGGAGAACACGGCCACGCCGACTTCCGGTCTTTTCCGAAACTACAACCGCGCCTCCCTCTTTTTTCCTCAACGTTCATTTCCGGAGTAGGCGGGACTTCCTCCTCGACTCCTCTTTCCCCCTCCCCACCACCCTATACCTCTTCCGCTCTCCCCGCTTCCTCATCTTTGCGAAGCGGTTCCCGAGCGGAAGTGGGCGACCGCCTTATCCAATAGAGGAAGGCGATACAAGAAGGGCGAGTGGGGGAAAGGAAGTCCCGCCTCTTCGTAGAGCGACTTAAGGAAAGGGAAGGCGGCGACTGCGGCCTTTGGGGGAAAAACTTGGACGCGTTTGTGGCGGATTTAGAATCCCGCCGAGCTTCGAAGTCGGCTGTAACCGTTTTAACGGTTCGTCTCTCGCAAATTCGGCATGACGTATCCGGCGTTCGGAGCGGTGAGTAAGGGAAACGGGAAGGCGCCGAGCCCGCTGAGCTGCTGCTGCTGCTGCTTCTTTCCGTACTTAGTTTGGAAGGCTTGTTGCCCGTCTTGTTTTTCAAAGACATTTTCGCTTTCTCGCCTTTCGTTGGTGGGTCTCCTCGGTTGGGTTCCCTCGCCCTCAGTCTTCAGGTTCTATAAAATGTCTTCTCCTCTTCTTCCTTCTATCCCCAAACCCGGCCAGAGCCTCTTTTCTCCCCTCCCCCACCCTCACCAACTCCTTGTCTTTGACTGGGAGATGTTATGGCGGCCTACAAAGGGGATGAACTTATGTCATCGTTTCCACCCAGTAGGGGGTTGTAGGAGGTGACTAGATCGGGAGTAAATTGCAGCTGCCGTAGTACAGAGGCTGTGCACAGGTGGTCCTCGACTTTATAACGGTTTTTCTGAGTGACCAAACTTAACGATGAAGGAACGTTCAAACGTGCATCTTCCTCCATTACAGCGTAAAGGTAATGGAGCCAAGCAAGTAAAGGGCTTCTCTGGGGTAGTACCTTGACTTAACAACAGTTCATTTAGTGACCGTTTGAAGTTACGACGGCGCTGGAAAAAAGTGACTTATGACCAGTTTTTCACACTTATTTGACCGTTGTGGCACACACACACACACACACACACACACCATGGTCACGTAACTTACATTCGGAGGCTTGACGATTGACTCACATTTATGACGGTTGCAGCGTCCTGGGGCCGCATGAGATCGCCTTTTGCGACCTTCTGACGAGCAAAGTTGACGGGGAAGTCAGATTCACTTAACAACTGCGGTGATTCACTTAACAGCTGTGGCAAGAAACTCACTGAACAAATTTCTCACTTAGCAACATAAGTTTTGGGCTCCATTGTGGTCATAAGTTGAGTACCTGTATGTTACCTCTTCATTTTTATCCTAGGAAATAACTTTTTAAAAAACACTTAATAAATCAAATAAACTAACTAACTTCTGTGCCTATTAGAATATTCTTTATTGGCCAAATGTGGACTCAACAAGGAATTTTTCTCCAAAGCATAAGTTTCAGTATACAAACAAGCAACACAGTGATAAATCATAAGATACAGGTAGTCCTCAACTTACAACAGTTCGTTTAGTGACTGTTCAAAATTACAACAGCACTGAGAAAAATGACCCAAGATCCTCTGGGTCTTGATCTAAAGTTAAATGAAGGAACAGGGTTAGCAGAACTTTATTTATATATTTTTAACATATTTTAACATATTATTCTTAATATATTAAAATACATTTAAGACTTATTTCCTGGAACAGGGAACTCCTGCGAAGTTCATGTTTTATCATACATTGAAATGGAAAGAAAAATTGTTGCTGCTACGCTGATCATTTAAGAGTTTTAATGTTTAAGATTTTTTTATAATACATACAAAATATAAACAAGAAAAAAAATAGAAAATGCAAAAAGGAGAAAAAAGAGGAGGATTGCAAAAGGGGAAACATACAAAACATTCAGAAAGTATTCAGACCCCTTTCACTTTTGTCAATTTTGTTATGCTGCAGCCTGATTCTACAGTTGTTGAAATTCATTTTTTCTCATTAACCTACACTCACTATCCCATAATGACAAAGTGAAAACAGAATTTTAGAAATCTCTGAAATTTTATTAAAAAGAAAAAAACTGAACTATCACATTGGCATAAGTATTCACTCAGTACTTTGTTGAAGCACCTTTGGCAGCAATTACAGTCTCAAGTCTTTTTGGATATGATGCAACAAGCTTTGTACAACTGGATTGGGGGATTTTCTGCCACTCCTCTCAAATCCTCTCAGGCTCAGTCAGGTTGGATGGCGACCATCAGTGGACAGCCATTTTCAGGTCCCTCCAGATATGTTCACTAAGGTTCAAGTCAGGGCTCTGGCTGGACCACTCTAGTAAATTCACAGAATTATCCCTAAGCCACTCCTGTGTTATCTTGGCTGTGTGCTTAGGATCGTTGTCATGTTGGAAAGTAAACCTTCGGCCCAATCTGAGCTCCTGAGTGCTGTAGAACAGGTTTTCATTGAGGATATCCCTGTACTTTGCTCTATTCATCTGTGGTTTTGGGGTGAGAGTCCATCAGTACACTGATGACACTCAGCTGTACATCTCCACCCCAGACCACCCCAATGATGCCCTTGATGTGATGTCTCGCTGCATGGAGGCCGTGCGGGTCTGGATGGGGAGAAATAGGCTCAGACTCAACCCTTCCAAGACCGAGTGGCGGTGGCTTCCGGCGTCCCGATATAGTCAGCTGGTGCCATCGCTGACTATTGGGGGTGAATCTCTGCCCCCCACAGCTGGGCTATCAATGTAATGATTTTTAAATTGGGTGTTTTAATTTTTAGGCTTTTAAATTTGAGCTGCAATTATGTAATAATTTTAATTATTTTTAACTGATGTCTTTAATAGGCTGTACACTGCCCTGAGTCCTTCAGGAGAAGGGCAGTATAGAAATAAATTTATTTATTTATTTATTCAGCTTTCCCTCAACCCTGACCAGTCTCCCAGTCCCTGCTGCTGAAAAGCACCCCATGGCACGATGCTGCCACCACCACACTTCACTGTTGGGATGATATTGGGCAGGTGATGAGCAGTGCCAGGTTTCCTCCAGACATAAAATTTAGAATTGAGGCCAAACAGTTCAATCTTGGTTTCATCAGACCAGAGAATCTTGTTCCTCACAGTCTGAGAGTCCTTCAGGTGCTTTTTGTTTTCTTTTTCAAACTAAGGGCTTTCATATGTTTTGCACTGAGAAGAGGCTTCCCTTTAGCCACTCTGCCTTAAAGCCCAGATTGGTGGAGGGCTGCAGTGATGGTTGTCCTTTTGGAACTCTGTCTCATCTCCACACAGGATCTCTGGAGCTCAGTCAGAGTGACCATTGGGTT
Source organism: Pantherophis guttatus (assembly GCF_059756535.1). Classification (NCBI taxonomy): domain Eukaryota; kingdom Metazoa; phylum Chordata; class Lepidosauria; order Squamata; family Colubridae; genus Pantherophis; species Pantherophis guttatus. The sequence continues at coordinate 148,085,667 of NC_142063.1, forward strand.
CTTGGTCACCTCTTTTACTAAAGCCCTTCTCCGCCAATTGCTCAGTTTGACAGAGCAACCAGCTCTTGGAAGAGTCCTGGTTGTGCCAGACCTCTTCCATTTGAGAATTATGGAGGCTACTGCGCTCTTAGGAACCTTCAGTGCATCAGAAATTTTATTGTAGCCTTCCCCAGATCTGTGCCTTGCAATAATCCTGTCTCTGAGCTCTGCAGGCAGTTCCTTTGACCTCATGGTATTTTCTCTGCTACAGTATGCCTTTGTCAGCTGTGAGGCCTTCTATAAAGAGATGTATGTGTGCCTTTCCAAATCATATACAATCAATTTAATTTACCATAGCTAGACTCCTATCAAGGTGTAGAAACATGTTCAACAATGATCAAGAGAACTGTGAGGCACCGGATCTAAATTTCAAGTGTTGTTGCAAACAGTCTGAATATTTATGCCAATGTGATATTTCAGTTTGTTCTTTTTGATAAATTTACAGAAATTTCTAAAATTCTGTTTTCACTTTGTCATTATGGGGTACTGAGTGTAGATTAATGAGGAAAAAAATGAATTTCAACAACTGTAGCATAACATAATTGACAAAAGTGAAGGGGTTCTGAATACTTTCCGAATGCACTGTATATAAAGAAAAAAATAGAAACATTCATTCTCCCTTTCATCAAGACAAGTATAAGCATTTTCAACACTTAACACCTTCTCTAATATTTAAAAGATATGGAATAAAGAGACTTTTGTTTTATCTATTGGCAAATATGGGTAGTCCTTGACTTACGACCACAATTGAGCTCAAAATTTCCATTGCTAAGTAACGCAGCTGTTAAATGAATCCGGCTTCCCCCATTGACTTTGCTTGTTGTAAGCTGGCTGTGAAATACACAAAGGTGATCATGTGACTACAGGACACTGCAACAGTTGTAAACATCTGGTTGTGAAATGTTCAAATCTCAATTACATGACTGCAGAAATGTTGCAATGATTGTAAGTACCAGGACTGGTCATAAAGTTACTTTTTCAGTGTTGTCATAATTTAGAATGGTTGATAAACAGGGCTGTCATTAAGTGAGAAGTAACTGTATTGTGAAAGCTATATTTCATTATTATGTAACCAATATAATATATTAGTTACATAGTAATGAAACATAGCTTTCAAGCATGCTTCATTGGATTTTGAATATTTAAAAACTGACATTTTTATGGTATATTTGAGGAGGTGTTTTCCCAAAGTTGGGGTGTGTGTGCATACATGCCTAGTGCTAGGCTGATGAACATAGTAAAATATATCTCTTCTTTTTGTTAAAAGTATGGTGCTTACCATGGTCAGATGCCAATGCAAATGGCAGTGGGACAACCGGTCCCTAGAGGGGTACAAACTGCTGTAGCCCATGATGGATCTACTGGATATTCTGTTTATTCTGGTGCCTATGCTGGTGCTGCTGTTGATCCCTTGTGGGCATTCTTCAGTGCTACTGCTGGACAGGTAGGTCAGTTTAAGTAATTCTCCGAAAGTTTTGAAAGACAGTCACTTTTTTTTCTGCTGATCAGTGTTAGAAATACCCCATAATCTCAGGGTTTTGTTTGGTGATGGATATATTGACAGTATTATTGGTATTGTAACCTTATAAATGACCCTATAAAATTGCTTGCCTATAATTTTTTAATATGATTGCCCATAGAGCACAAGATAGTTTTTCATCTACAGCTACTACCATGTAGATTGCTAGCTTTTTAGGCTTGTTTCTAAAGTTTTATAGGTATTAAACAGCTCAATAGAAGAAAAGGAAATGAAATAATTTTTTTCCCCATCTGTGACAAACATAATATCCAACTGGACTGAGAGGAAGAATGGAGAAATTCACCTTCAACTAATCTGTTCGTTTGCATGGAATCCATAATCAGCTTTTAAATGTAGATATAGGCAAGCAATATAAAGCTACCTTCCTATTATAACATTTTAAATAATTAAATTTTGTACTTTCTGTGTAGGAGGAATGGGAGGGCTATTGTAAATTTGATTTTTTACCTCAATTGGATTATGATCTTCAGCCAATTTTATTTGTAGGGCTATCTGGCAACTTAGAATAGCTACAGTACATCAAGGTTTATATAATAAAAACTTAGCGAATTGGTGTTTAAGTGAATGTCCATCCGGTTTCAGTTTGGAAGAGGTCTGTACATTATATGTGACTAGGTATTGAGAAATACAGAAGCCATATCTGTATAATCTGGGCGAAAGGACTGGTTAAAAGGTTATAGTAAAGATTCATCAAAGGGCATATGCATGGCCCCACAGGTCATTGGTCTCTAGAGCGTTTTGGGAGTTGTGATGCCAATTTGCATTCTCTCAAGAGTGTGGAACTGCAAAAGCAATATTCATGAAGAACTCCAGTTTCAGGTGAGTAGCTTTTCTTTACATTTATTCTTCTGCTTGCATTTTAATTTTTATACTCTTTACAAAGAATGCCTTACAATAATAGTAAGGCATTTGCTTAACAAATCAGTTAGCACCTCTACAATAATAGCAATAGTAATACGATATTTCTAGCAGTAAAAGCATTCATATCTCTGGCACAACCCATTTGATGCTATATTCCATTGGAGGAGTTGATGAGAAAGAAATTACATGTGACCTGAGGCAGGAACAGTGTAAGAACTGACTTCTTAAATACTATCCTTTGACCCTGAACGTTTTATCATCCACAGAGAGAGTTTTTGATACTGAGCTAATTTGAAAGGATTTAATGGTAGTTTCTATTAAAAATAGATTTTTGTGTGTAGGATATTCTTTGTTCCATTTTATTTGCTTATTGACAAGAACAGTAAGCATTCATTTCAGCCAGTGCTAAATTCTGTTTGCTCTCTGATAGTCAGGGAGTTTAGGGAGGAAAAGTTATTTTATTGCCAGAATGGTGAGAGTTATTTAAATCGCTAAGCTTATGTGAATGTGATTCTAAGCTTACACTGGCAAAGTAAATTTAAATTAAATGGAAAGCTGGAAAATACATGCAGTTCAACAATTGAAAGAGTATGACGCTTTTGGAAGCTAGTATTTTCTCTTACTTGTGATTAAATTGTGAAAGGAAATAGGTGCCAGAATATACTCTAACTCATTCTCTAACCTAAAAATAGATTCTGTTGATGAGTGCCTAAAGATAAAAAGAGTGGTCATATTGGATATTCATTCTCAGAGAAACGCCTAATTTCAATTGTAAAATGCTGTCCTTACTAACATTTCCATGGAAGAAGAATGAGTCTTAACTTAAAGTATGGCACAGTATTTGCTTCCCCTATAGACTGTCTTCTAATACAGGACAGGAATAACAGGAAAGGCATTTCAGAACAACATTTGTTTCATTAGAGCAGCAACTGCTTGAAATAGTATCCAGTACAAGTGTGGGTCAATTAATTGCTTCTTTTCTCTATAGGCAGGAAATAAACCACAAATTTTGTCTAGAAAGGTGACCAACTACTTTATAAAGCAGATTTCTTTGTTATAGTTGTAAATGGAATGCAGTAATTTGTTGTCATTCTGAGTATTTCTCTAAATTCCACTAAACTCTTTTGGGCACGGTTCAAAATTCAATCTCTTGACTTTCATTTGAAGTGTTAAGACAGACTTAGCAAAGAATAAAATAGAGTTGATAGTGTGAGCTACTAAGGCCCCAAGAAAAATAGGGTTTTGGGTGGAAAAGATATAGACATATACTAGGTAGTATAATAATAGTTGTAACAATAGATATCTAAAAATAGATACAAAACAGTTTACGTAGTGCACAGAGCTCTTAATTACAGTATATTTAGTACTATTTCATCTCAAATGAAATAGTATTGATTGCAACTAAAATCTACAGGTAATCCTCGACTTATAACCACAAATGAGCCCAAAATTTTTGTTGTTAAGTAAGGCATTGGTTAAGTGCGTTTTGCCCCATTTTACAAACTTTCTTGCCATAGTTGTTAAATGAATTGGTGCAATTGTTAAATTGGTAACACGGTTGTTAAGTGAATCTTGCTTCCCCATTAATTTTGCTTGTCAGAAGGTTGCAAAAAGCGATCACAAGACCCCGGGACATTGCAACCGTCATAAGTATGAACCAGTTCCCAAGCATCTGAATTTTGATCACATGATCATGGGGATACTGCAAAGGTTGTAACTGAAAAATGGTCATAAGTCACTCTTTTCAGTGCAGTTGTAACTTTGAACGGTCGCTAAATAAAAGATTGTACGTCGAGGACTACCTGTACTAGGTGATCCATTTTTGCAAGTGAGGAAAACATGAAATACCATTGCTTTTTCATTTTTTTCATTGCTTTACAGCAGGGTTTTCAAGCTCTGTATCTTGAGAGAAGTTTTTCTTTGCTGACATTTGTTAAAGAACATGTTATATATCGGCTGTAGAATTCAACTGCATAATAAAGGATTGTGCAGTATGTTCTGGAATAACATGTTCTCAGGATCAACCTGTATGATTTTGAATAAATGGGCTGGCATTCTAAGCACAATTGCAAGATCTGTTTAATGTAGCTTAACATCCTCAGATGTAAAATGCTGACAATTGAATAGAGCATAGCCTAGAATAACCCCAGCATTCTATTGCAACTTCTTCTACAGTTCTACAGGAGAAGTTTAAGAGCATAAATAGTACAGTCACCTATATTTTTTGGGGTGTGTGTAGAATAATGTGACTGATTATATTGAAGACTACGTGATCAGTTTCTAAGGAATTCGGGAATTTTCCAGAACATAGTTTGAAAACCACTGCTTTAAAGTAGCTATCTGGAACAGGGAGTTTTTCTGTGTTTTTAGTTTTTCATAAGTAGGATCGTCATTGCTGACTTCCATATTTTTCTTAATTCTCAACTGTAATATTTTAGTAAATTTAGTTTTTTATAGGAGGAATAAACATTCACTCCTGAAGTACCAGTCAAATAAGCACAATGTCATCTGCCATATAGCAAGACCAGTGGGGTGATGGAAGCGTGGGCCTTTGACACTCAAAAGAACTGATCAGGTAGAAACTTGCAGTAACATGGGCATTGTTTTTGGAGGGGAGGGTAAAGAAAGGCAGTGAAACAGTTTCTGAGTGTTCTTGCATTATGAACTGACAACAAAACTCAGAAATGTCTTAATCAAGATTCATTTAATCTTTTCCTTGTGCCCTGTGAATTTATCCAGTGAAAATCCTTTTGCTTTGGTGGTAAATACAAAAATATGTTCGTGTTTTGTACAATCATTATGAACAATCCTCTCAATTACATAGGTCTAGTAGAAAAGCTATACGTACAGAATTTTTTTCAATGAGTATTTTCTTTTCCTATGGAGAACTTTATATTCCTATTTTTTTTAATCTAGCCAAGAAAAAGATATGCCCATTCAGTTTGGAAAAACACTTCTGAGAAACCTCCGAGAAGTCTGTACATGATTCCCATGTTAGATTAAGGAATTTTGCTTAAGGCCAAATCAAGCAACAGGATTTTCAATAGCCACCATTCCTTATGCTTTCATTGGCAAAGCTCACAAAGTTTTTTTTTTAATCATTGCTGTAAAATTAACTTGGAGGTTAATAAGATATATTTAGGTTGCTTACTTTTATGTTTTAATATATTTTAAGATAAGCTTTTTTTGTTGTTTTAGCAAGCTAATGCATCATAATGCAATGGTACGGTAGCTGAAAGGCTGCATTTCATGTCTTTTTGAATGAATATTCTCCCATGTGAGAATTTGCAGTTGCTCAAACAGATAGCAAATTGACATGGATAACGAGGTAGCTTGACAAATTAATTTAAATGCTTTCATTATATAAATAATTTTGTCTGGATAAGCTTTATGTTTGTATTTTATAATTGGATATGGATAACTTTAAACTTATGAATTTGTTGGTCTTGTATATTTTTGTATAGAGCTGGATTTGAACTAACCTGAGAAACACTGTAGGATGTGCCTGGAATGAAGAAATAGGGAGAGAAGTTTTTTGTTTATTTTAAATGGTTTGTCTCATAATTTGCAAAGCTTGCACATGAAACAGTTTTTTAAGTTCAACATTTGTGAAAACTAGTTTTTATGATCTGTCCTATTGTAAGATGTCACAAATGATGAAGTTATAGTTCATTTTGTGATTTTGAAAACATGTCCATTGTGATTTACTTATGTAAAATAACTAGTATAGCAAATATATAGTTGAGGTATATTTGTGAAGTAAACTATTTGAATTTAAGTAAACAGTATGTTAACTATATAGAATGCATAAATGCTTGATGTTCTATTACCAGTTTTGCTAATCCCTTGAATCTCAAATTTGTATGCATTCATTTTACAGAATGGTGAAGTGGATGCGGAGGAACTCCAGAGATGTCTAACACAGTCTGGAATCAGTGGAACATATTCTCGTAAGATTGTTACTGAATTTATTATTTTGGACTCTTTTATAATAATATACCTGTAATTGTTTTGTGATCCTTTATTCATCTGTAATGGGAGAACTCAATTTTTGTATCAGAAACCACATTTGGGGATGTTGATAGTTTTTACCTTCAGACGTTTTGCCAGTGACAACCCAATGATGTCTCCAAGTCAAGCAGGATCCAAATAGTTGAATAATTTCCCCTAGTTTTGAAGTGCATTAAAGAGAGAAGGTGCACACATATTTTTAACCTCTGTTGAAAATAAATTAGTATGCTTATTTACAAATGCAGGTGGAGGATCCTCTCAAAAGTATAAAAAATCTAAGTTCTCTATGTAACCTGCAAATTGCTCATTCCTCATTTTCTACATATTGCCTCTTAGATCATTAGTTGTTTACTGACGGTGTGTAGTAAAAGATAATGAATTCAAATTGAACTCTCCCATCAAAAGGAAAACAAACAAGCAAAAAAAAAGTACTGGTTTTGTTCCTTTGCTAATCTAAGATTACCAGCAGTAATTGAAATTAGTCTTGAAAATGGCCTCTTAATTAGGTTATATGATACACTTACATGTGCACATCCATCTATATAGATAGTCCTTGACTTGTGACCACAGTGGACCCCAAAATTTCTGTTGCTAAGCAAGTCAGGTATTAAGTGAGTTTGCCCCATTTTACAACCTTTCTTGCCACAGTTGTTAAGTGACAATCACTGCGGTTGTTAAGTAACATGGTTAAGTGAATCTGGCATCCCTATTGGCTTTGCTTATCAGAAGGTCGCAAAAGGGGATCACGTGATCACAGGAGACTGCAGCCATCATAAATATTAGTCAGTTGCCAAGCGTCTGAATTTTGATCACGTGACCATGGGGATGTGGCAACAGTCATAAGTGTGAAACATGGTCATTAGCCAGTTTTTTTCAGTGCTGTAACTTTGAAGGGTCACTAAAGAAACTGTTGTAAATCGAGAATTATCTGTTTAAGTTAACGTTTATCTGTCAGAAGCCACATTCTTAAAAAAAAAAAGGAAGGTTCAGAACAAAAGCAATATTTTTTATGCTACCCAACTTCCAGTGACTTTAGCAGCAGTACTTAATCATGGTTAATTCAATTAATATTAAACATTTTCTTTACATTCATTTTCCTGTAATTACATTACAAGATCCTTAAACTAATATAAAATTAATGCTATCATATATACCAACTTTTATGCATGGAAACACATATCCCTTCTCCACTCCTTTAAGCAGAAAGAGCAAATGAAAAGCAAACTATGATAAAGATAGGGTCAGAGGAAGGAACAGGGAAGAGAGAGAAACTAGGCTGATGATTATGTGTGATATGATAAAGGAGGGATGCCTAGTGGAGGGAAAAAAGAGAAGCCATATTCAGATGTTACAAGTGTTATTACTTGAGCAACAGAATACCTTACCTCTCTGTTAATACTTCTGGTGAATTTTAATCTCTTTGTGTAATACGTGAAGGGTAACTGACCGTTTGCCCTCCTTGTAGTAGTATTCTTGACTTGGTTTTCAAATGTCACCTATCACCTCTTAACTACCATTCCACCTAGGAAAACTGTGAACAGAGCCTTAAGTCCATCTGAGACATCAGACTTCAATTGGTGCTCTGTTCTCAACAAGTTGATTGCTACATTCAGTAGATTTGAATGGTAATCCTTTAAATGAGATTTGCCGTTCCTGTTTTGAGCACTAATGATTACAACTGAAATGGATGTGGTGCTTTAGAATTAATACTTTGTTTGCAATTTCAGCATTCAGCTTGGAGACCTGCAGAATTATGATATCGATGTTAGATGTATCCTTTTAAAAATACGTAGCTGAATTGTCTGTTTCTGGATGTCTTTTTTTAAAGTAAGTTCCACTGAATTTAATGGAGCTTATTTCTCCAGTTCCATAGTCAGTGTCTCTTGAAAAACATCAATATGTAATGCAGGTGAGAGCATGTATTAAGAACGTTTGAATCACAGAGGAAGTGGAATAATTTGTGCAAACTTTTTTGCAGTATATCAAATGAGGAACAAGCATCAGGCTTCCTTCCACAGTCTCTTCTTTGTCTTCATCCTTCTTAGTTGGAACCACAATTACCAGCTTTAGAAATTTACCAAGATTTACAGGTGACGAAGTATGCCTGATGCCAGTCTTCAGATTGAGTTGTTCTAAATTGGGCAGTGTGTCATAAAATTTAAAATTATAACTTTGGGTTAAATAATTTAGGATACATTTTTGTTTGTTACCTGAGGTGCAGATCTGATGGAGACTGTAATTCTGTACATAAATGGCAGGATCAGTCTGATTTTATTAAGGACTGTAAACAAGTAAGAATATTTAATTGGTTCATTTAATGCTTAAAATACATGTAACTAGGTTTTCTGGTTGCATATATTCTTAACTAGTTCCATTAAAGATTGATTTGTACTTGTTCCATTTTAGACTACAATCAGTCTTTTATTTACAGCTCACTGACAATAATGCAGAAAACAGCTTAGAAGGAATGCCATGTTACAGTGCAATCATGAAACAGTTATCAGTTGTCAAAACTAATGGCTCAGGGGCCTGGTGGCTCAGCATTGTGATTAACACCAGCTGTCTGCAATTACTGTAAATTTGAATCTCACCAGACTCAAGGTTGACTCAGCCTTCCATCCTTTCTAAAGTAGGTAAATTGAGGACCCAGTTTGTGGGGGCAATAAGCTGACTTTGTATAAATATACAAAAGTATGAAGGCTATTGCTTAACGCATTGTAAGCCGCCCTGAGTCTCCGGAGAAGGGCGGCATATAAATCAACTCAGGCAACGCAGCTGGGATCGCCAGAGCCATGTAAAAGGAAAAAAGTTTTCCCCCTCCAGCTTGCTTACCTTAGCTGCTAGTCGCAACGCTTGCCTTGCTTCGCTTGCCTGAATCTATTCCATCAGCAATCAAGCAGGCAGGGAGTTGTGGACTTCAACTCCCAGAATTCCTCAGCCAGCAAAACAAAGCTGGCTGAGGAATTCTGGGAGTTGAAGTCTATAAGTCCTAAAGTTGCCAAGGTTGGAGACCCCTGTTCTATTGGGTAAGTTTTTTTCCCCTTTGGGAGCTTTAAAAAAAATAGTTAATTGTGGTTTTTTTTAGTTGTTCTTTTTTAGACCTAGCCATTTAAAGTTTAGGAAGTTTTAAATTTAGTTTTCATATAAAAATAAAAATAAAATAAAATAACATTTGTGCAGCTTTACACACAAAATCTCACAAAGCTGTATGTGGAATGTGTGTAAAGTGTGAAAGTTGTTTTTTTGGGCTTTTTGTGGCTATGTGAGGTTCCTACTTGTTGCAGGGGCCATTTTGGGTCTAGCACAGCTGCTTTTACATTGTGGGTGAGCCAGTTGAAGTTTTTTAATTTTTATTTGGTGTGCGTTGGAAGAGGGGTAGTCTTATACGGCGAGTATAGCTCAAACCCTATATTTTAACAGGAAAAGTCGGGGGTCGTCTTATACGCCCAGTCGTCTTATACGCTGGAAAATATGGTAAACAAAATAGTCTTAGTGTTTTTATACATTAATGATGCAGTGATACTGGCAGAGAGTCAGGCTGAAAATTATGACCCCTGCATGAAGTTTACAGGGGGCTTACTTGTTTTTCTTATTTTATCAAAACAAATGGAAATTATGTTAGACATTCAATTATTTTTCCAATTAAACTTCAGTGGCACAATTTTGGAGTGTGCAATAGGCTGCAAAAAGGGCTTAGGTTCACATTGAAAGCTATAAGTTGTCTGTCCTGATTTTCAGGGACTCTGTAAAATGCTTAGAAATACATTTCTGCATTTGTGAAATGTGAAATCTGAGCTACCTCTCATTGATTTTAAAATAAATATGTAGGAAAGCTCTGTTCCAATTCAGATTGCTTCCCAGGGTGTTGCTGTTGTTACAATTCCTCTTCTAAAGAAAGGACTTATATATGTCATCAATTGAAGTGCAAGTAGGAGCCCCAAATAATTTTTGTACTGTACTATAATATCTAGTATATGCCCAGCAGATGGCAACATTAAGCTATCCTTTGATGCTCTCAAGAATGGTTAGTACTTAAATGCATGACTGTAACAAAATCCTAGGACTGTAAGTGAGATTCTGGAATTGAAAAATGCATCCTTAGGGAAGGCACTGGTAAACTACTTCCATAATATTGTTTAAGAAAATTAGAAGTATTGCTATTGTCACCAAAGTCAAGCTTAATTTGAAAATTGCTTCAATACCAGGGTTAAAAGATTCAGATTGATAAGGTACTGTTTTCTAAAAGAGCAAAGTAAGAAGAAAATTGGGTGGGTTTTTTTGCTAAATGATCTTTATGACTTATCTGTTTAAAACATGAGCAAAATTGGAGCACAAGTGTGCAGAACAGTAACAGAATCTATACAAGTAAAACATTTATCTTTTTTATTCTTTTAATCACCTGTTTCCAAGTTGGTATGCTTCTTAACACATAACACTAGAGACAGAATACTGGAAAAATGGGATATAATGAATTTAAAGAACTTTGGACAGCTCTCAGTGCTTGGAAACACAATTTCATGTTGGTTGATCAAGACCGAAGTGGAACTGTGGAATTTCATGTGCTGACTCAAGTTATTGTAGCTATGGGTAAGTAAAGCTTTGCTGATTTAGAAATCTAGCTTACACAGGTAAGCCAGAGTTTTCTGCATTCAAATCTAGTGCTAATTATCTAATTTAGGTTAGAAATCTATGGATTATATTCCTTTTTCCTACATCTGGGAAAGTTAGTCTTTTGTAATTGCACAATAGAGCAATATAGTACTCTTCTTAAGGGGTAGTCTTAACAAATTATCTTAACTTGCTCTATTTTATTCACTGTATCTTTGTTGAACTTCTGCTATCTCAAATTGGTTATAACTACTGTAAATGATTTATGAATACTCAAATATTGGAAAAATTCTCCTAAACTTTCTGTCCTGAAAGTGTGTTTTTCTTTCTATCTATTTATCTAGGATACAGACTAAGCCCACAGACATTAATTGCTATTGTAAAACGTTACAGCAAGAATGGCAGAATTTCTTTTGATGACTATGTGGCTTGCTGTGTGAAGCTTCGTGCTTTAACAGGTAAGTGCTGGATTTGTATAATATATTCTGATTTTACAAAGTAAGCATTCACTGCTTGGATATACACCAGGTTGCATAAGTAGAACATATTTGCCTAGAAGAAGCTTTGAAAATGTCTTCTATTTTTTTGTTCTTCTTGCAGCAAATCTTTAGCTATTGTGTGTAATTTCAAAGGCTTTTTCATACTGAAAGTGGGAGTATCCTCAAACAGTTGTCATCTTAAAAATCAAGCCTCATATCAAAGTCCCAATGCTTTGACTTGTACTATTGACAAGATGACAAATATTATTCTTTAGATTACTTTAGCCTTACAGTGCAATGAATATGGCAAAAGATTTTACAGAGAGTGGCAAGCATCATTTGGAGTCTGGTGTAATTCCATTGTATCGCCGGTGATTTTATAGAAAGTGCTATTGTCTGATGACTTTAGAAATAAATGGATAATGGAATATTGTTAATTTAAACAGAAATTACATTATATATTGTGGTTGTGCTTTACTGTTTTAAAGTATACCACATAGATATTTTGTGTGTATATCTAGACAAGTTCAGGATTTTTATAATATACATTTGCAAATCTTTTTTTTTTAAGATTTCTTCAGAAGAAGAGACAGCATGCAACAGGGCATTGTGAATCTTCTGTATGATGATGTAAGTAACAATACTGTTAATTGGTAATAAAAAACGTTTTTAACTAGAATTGTGTTTCTCACATTTCCTTTTATAATCCCACTCCCATAATACTCGAGAATATTTTAGGAAATTACATCTCAAGATAATGCTGTAGCTCAAACAGATGGCAGTTCCTTTAATTCTTCACTGGGCTCTTGATTTTTCATGTTCATTATTTATTTGCTTGTGCAGTATTTCATTTGGTACCTTCCAGAGTTTACAGATTTTTTGTATCTGTTCCTCCCCATTGGTACCACAGAATATAGTGTGACTCCGATCTCATTTTTTCCATTGGTTTTCAACCACTACAGTATTAAATTATTCATTCTTGACTGTTTTTTTCCTTTTATCATAGTTGTTTATTTTTTTCCCTTTACTTATTAATCTCCTTAACTTGCCGTTGTTAGCTTGGTTTTCTGAACCTAAGGGCCTCATTTGATGAATGCCAGTCTTGTGGATGCAAACCTAGCCCTTGACTAGGCATAAACACAGTTTGTTTGCTTTGTCATCATTCTTCTAGTTGGCAGGCCACTCTCTGGGAGGAAGCTTTTCAGAGATGGCAAACTAGCTGTCTCGTTTCTTCCATTCCTCCTAATGTGTTCCAGAAATATTCTGATGACTGCCTGTCTTTGAGAAATCATTCGAATTCTCCCTGTTGACAGAAGATTCATACATATCTGCTATCCCATTAATGGCCTTTTCCCCTCATTTACTCAGACAATGCAGTAGTGGTTTGCAAAGAATTTGCTGTTCTTTGTGCCTCTTGGAAAATTATATGCCTTGCTCCAGCTGATTTTATTTGTTTTGGACAATTGATTCTGGGAAGAGTAGCAATGTTAATTGGATTTTCTCCATTTATATACCATCTGCCTATCCATGGACTGATGGACCCTAAAACCCTTAGCAACAGATTTGTAGCCTTGTCTGCAGAGATCTGTTAAATCAGGGCATGATTCACTTTCACTAATATGTGTCATGAAGAGCAGACTCCAGCGGTGGGAATCAGTGTGTCTGTTCTTAGGGGAAGCATCAGCCTCATGCCCTTAAGCGAACTAGTTATCCTAGGCTTTACATAGCTAACAATTACTGTCTTTATTAAACTCATGTACAATATAGATATTGTACTATATTGTTTTGTGTGCTGTTTAATCAGATTTCCATAAATAGAACATAGATGAAGCTCTGATCCAGAGGTGGTATTCAGCAGGTTCTGACCCGTTCTGGAGAACCGGTAGCGGAAATTTTGAGTAGTTCGGAGAACCGGTAAATGCCACCTCTGACTGGCCCCACCCACATCTATTCTCTGCCTCTCGAGTCCCAGTTTATCGGGAGGAAATGGGGATTTTGCAGTAACCTTCCCCTAGAGTGGGGAGGGAATGGAGATTTTACAGTATCCTTCTGCCACGCCCACCAAGCCATGCCCACAGAACCGGTAGTAAAAACTTTTGAATCCCACCACTGCTCTGATCTCTGTGGTCACACTATTGTAAAACTGAAAGGTCTACAAACTTAAAACTCATCATCATGCCTTGTAGCCAGCCTCTCTTCTCTTTTCTTGGGTGGTATTCCTTTTTACTGTAACCAGCTGATAAAGCGTCATGAAAGACCTAATGCTTTGGACCTAGAGCATCTTTTTTGTCCTTTTTGATAAAATCAACAGACTTTGAACCTATAACTACTTCCATCTCATGGAAACCGCTCTGTTTTCTCAGTCTGACTTTGGCTTATGTAGAAAGATAAAGTGCACTGAAACAGAAAATGTTACGTGTGATTGTCAAGATCAAAGTTTTTTTTTTCTCCGAAGTGATCTGTCAGCTTCCCAGCTTGTAGGCACTTTTAGAGAAAGGGGAAAACAGTTCAAAACTCTGTAGAATCACCTGCGAGCTGGCACATAGGTTTCAAAAGAAAGAAATAGAAAAGAAACCATAGAAAGGTGATGGGATGGGGAGTGGTTTGTGCAGGTTTGGCAGGCGAATCCACGATCAAGGAGAAGAACCAAGAAGGAGCCTGAGGCAGCTGAAAACAAAGAAGAACCTACAGAAAAGAGCCAGCAGAAAGAAAATACAACCTTGGACTCTAGACAATGGCAATTTATATTGAAACATATAATCAAAATAGTTATGAGTAAAGCTTGCATATATACAAAATTATTTTTTTTCTGAAACATTTAGCACAAACTTCAGGATTGCTTTTAGTTCTTAATTATTTGATAGATACATTTTGGATCATATGCAAATAGAAGCACGGGGGTTAGGATGCTAAGGATCCCCCACCAACTCTTAAATTTGTTTTTGTTTTTCAGTTCTTGCAGTGCACCATGACTATCTGAGTGCCGGCTGTGGATGAAAAGTCCCATGCTTAACTTCACCTACGTAGAATTGCTGTGAAAGCAAGGCTGTCGTTGATTTTCCATATTTCTGCCTGCTAATGTACCATTTTTGACCTTTAATGTGTAGTTTGAAATAAATAAGTATACAGGTTGTACAGTAATTGTTAGAGGTGTCATTCTTTTACATGTGGATGATAGTCTTTTTTTTTCTATTTGGGGTTACGGTCTTAGGATGGATAAAAGGAAACAATCACCTTTCATGTAATGATTACAAACAGGGCAGGCTGCATCTTGTGAAATTGTAAATGCCTAAGAAACCAGGAAGCCATGAATTGGTGGCTGTCAAAAAGTATGTATAAACATTTGTATATTTCTTCTGAAGTTTGATAAATAATTTGAATGCAAACTAGAAGAATGTGTTCATAGTAAAGATTATACTCTATGGTAATAAAACATACTCTTCCGAGTGGTTTATCCTCTTGACCAGGGGTCCCCAACCCTCAAGACATACTGGTCCGTGGTCGGTTAAGAACCGGTCCATGCAAGCGGGTGAGTGAGAGAAACTTTATTTGCGTATGTGCGAGATCTAGGTTGGGTGCAAACCATCCCCTCCTCTCCTCTCCCACCCCCCCCCCCCGGTTGGTGGAAAAACTGACTTCCACGAAGCTGGTCCCAGAAAGGTTGGGGACTGCTGCTCTTGACGTAATCTTCAAAAGAATACAGGTGACTTTATGAAGTTGACATTTTCCGGATGAAGCGTAGATCTTCTAGAAAGGTAAAAGAAGGGGGGCATTTGCAACTGGCTCATTATTATCACCTAGAATTCCAAGAGCAGGTGAAGAATCCAAGAAACAAATGCCTGTGTTGATGCTTCCTCTGCTTTACTGCACTGTTACTGTTACTGTTACTGCCTGAAAATAGAATCGTAGATGTGGTGGGAAGCTGTTAAAGTGAAGCAGCTTCTCATATTGTAATAATTACATGCCAGTTGAATAGCATCAGCAGATCTCTTGCTCTCCTCCGACTCTCTGCAAGTGGTATTAGATAAACAGGGCCTGTGGCAAACCATTCCTTTATATGTTTTTTAAATACAGCGGCTGCTGTTTTCTATCCATTTATAATTTGTACATTGCAAGGAAATGTCAAGGTTAGCTAGCATTTGTAGATAATGGTCTTGGTTTACCGGCTTGGTTATTACCATGTTTTGCAGATTTAAACATTTTCTTTCTGCATAGACATCTCATTATACATTATGGATGAATCAACAGCTTATAGTGAGCTGTTGGATATGTTCTGCTGCCAAAGGAAATAGAATTAAGTCCGGGTAGCACTTCACGATTAATCTAGCGAGTGGGTGCATTTGTTACAAGAGTTCCCTGTGTTGCCATTTCATGGTATATCGAATAGCATGATGCAGCTGTATGATCTGAGCACTTGGTAAGAGGAGGATATATTTGCATCATATTAGAGTTCGGTCTCACAACTAAAATGTAAGAAGTCATTTTGTTAAATATTGCAGTAAGCACTCTTGCTAAGAAAGATAGTTTTTAGCCTGGAGTCAACAATGCATCTGTAAAACATTTCAGTTATTTGTGTCATCCTGCACCTCCCTCTATAATTAATGCCATTATATTTATCTCCTTTAAAATGGCTTTTGCGTTATCTTTGAATTTCTGTAACAGTGGTGGTATCAAATCAAAGTTTTGAAATCATTGACACTATTCACGTGGAAATTTTGTGTTCACCATTGTCAAGTAATAGCTGTAGATTATTTGCAATCTTCTATAGAGATTTTGTACCTTTTGAAATGGATGCTGTTCTAACTGTAAAAATGTTCTCGTTCTATTTTCAGTGCCATTCCAGGCAATTGTTTGAAAATAAAGTTAGAGCTTGCTTTGTATTTTTTTTCATTCCTAAAATAAGTACATATGAGCTTATATTCGTGAGTGCTACAGTAATTTTACAAGTTCTGCAGCATTTAATATTCAAGCCTATAAGGTGAGATGTGGGTGTGGATGCGTGCAATAGATTCGATAAGGGTGAGAGAAACCCTGCTGTGCCAGTGCTCTTGAATCCTGCACTTTCCAACCGCGGGTGTAGAATTTTAACATAAGCAGAGAGAAAATGGGCCACCTTTCTCACAATTCTTAGTTACAAATGTTCACATTTCTTCTCTTAAATGTAATGCTGCCTTGATGACTGAGGCAACTTTTTAACAATAGGTCTACCCCCAGTGAAAAGCGAGGTGGTTTAGCAGGGGCCATCCAGTATACCTAACAGTATTTATAGTTCCTGAGGCAATTGTAAGGATTAAATAGTCAACGCTGCAAACCATCCAACATAGTGTAAGATTGAAAGTGAGGATTTATGGGGGAGAAGGGGGGAAAAAAAAAGCTAAAAATGGATAAGTTGGGGAGGGTGTGACATTCTGGGTATGAGATAGTGTGATTACATGAATCCTATCACTTCCCTGCACTTTCTGATGCCAAGCCCAGATTCCTGTTGTTTTGCCACTGGAGGATTGTATTTGCCAGTTCTGACTCAGTTTGTGCCCTCAGTGTCTCTGTACCACCTGCCACACTGTGATATATTCAAGGTTTGGTCTATAAGTTACAATGCTTAGATTTAAATTGGGACCACCTGTGCACTATAGTGATGAAGTTCACTCAACATATAAGCAGGGTGGATAAAAATCAATGATTTTTTTAAAAAAATAAAAAAAATCAGATTTTTTTGATTTAAATCGGATTTTTTTGATTTTTATCGAATTTATTTTAATAAACTTTTGGGATAAAAATCTATCGTAAGAGTTTTCTATTTAAGATACATAAATAATTTAGTTTATTCAGCATGAAATGGAGCTTAGTTATGTAGCATGAGGCTGTATATTCTGCAACACTGGGACTATTGGTGAATCAACAGTGGGTCAAAGGAGTAGCAGAGATGACAGTTGCTCTTTAAAAATTATGATTTAAATCGAGTTGATTTAAATCAAGCCTTTTTACTAGTGATTTAAATCGTGATTTAAATCAACTCGATTTAAATCAAATCCACCCTGCATATAAGCCAGAATTAAAACTTTCCTTTAGGATAATATGAACTCTGTCAGTCTCCTTTGCTGTTATGGGCCACTTAAAAGGTCAAAACTTTACAACTCCATTTTTTAAAAAAAAGTATTGTGGGAATGTTTAAAGTGGGGATACTTTTTACAAATATATTCTAAATGGCCATTCTTGATATTGCAGGATAAACTGCACCTGCATATGCAACCTTCAGATACTGCTGTAGCTTGTAGCTCCCACCATCCCTCACAGTAGAGATGCTTGCTGGGACTGATCACAATTGAGTTCCACAATTTTTCCTGGATTCCTAAAGTACCTCAGATGACGTACCTTGTCCATCACCAACTCTTCTATAACCACATATGTTTTAAAACCTTGTTCATTAAACTGATAATCCCAATGCTTTTGAACTGCAACAACTTCAAGCATTCTTTACCATAGGCCACACAGGTTGGATGTGTCTAATAAAACAATGTTTGGAAGGTCTACGGTACCGTATTGCATTTTAAAGAATATATTTAAAGCATAACATGCTGTAGAGATGCCAAAGAGTTGCTGATAGCAGAGTTAGGATGTTTGCTTAATGTTGCCAGGCTATTAAGGCTAATTACTCAACTAAATATTGTAGTGAGACAAGCTGATGAATAAATAAATTGACAGGAGGAAATCACTCATGTTGGTTTTAGGATCTGTTACTTCAGTCACAGGGTACAGCAGAAATCACAAGCTGAGACAACACGCCAAACTAAATGGATGGTCAAATAACAGACTAAGGACCTACTGGATTGACAATTGCCAGGACAAAGCAAAGCAGAAAAATGGTTCCCAGCGATCTAGTTTGGTTTAAACACTCCAAGCAGCCGATTTGCTCTCCTGCCAAGACTTAACAGCTATCTGAGACGTCATGGCAACACTGCGTTGTGCAGTCTCCTGACCTTGTATTTGGAATGTATTTTTCCCCAAAGGGTGTCCTAATTTCCAAATCAGGATTTGGGTAACTTGATCCAAATTGCAGGGTACCTAAGGTGGACGTTTCTGGCAAGGCAAGAATTGGTCTCCTAGTGTTGGGGCTGCTGTAGCTCAAAATCTTTAGGGAGTCTTGTGTCCCACTTTTTTCCATGTTTGAAGATTTGTCTTCTTTCAGAGGCATGGTAATTCTTGACAAAGTCTGTCCACAATGTTCATTGCCATTTGAAGCAAAGTCTAAGTTCTGTTCACCAGATAGAGAAGGAGGTTTAATAACTCTTAAAAAGATGAGGGAAGCCTGCAGCAATTTCTGTAGGGGCCCTGTTAAAAGCTGCCGAATAATTTCTGAGTTTCAAACACAGCTTTGAAGAAGTATAAATTAGAGGGCCTCATAAAACAAGGGTTCCAATATTCTGATATGGTACTGTAAATCAAATTGGGGAGGGCTTAAATCAAAGAATCCCATTGTTAAGAGGATGCATCCATTCGCTTGGCAACAATGATCTAGGTTTCGTTATGACTCAGTAGTATCAGGTAAAGCAAATTGACCCCATACTGCAAAGTCTGAATAGCTTCAATTAATTATGTTTCCCCAAGCAACTTTTTAGACAACTTTTACACAATGGCACATTTAGAGGGGGGAAAAAACTAGTCCGCTCTCTTGTCATTCTACCACTAGATCATTATGAAAGTAAGTTCAGCTTACTTTTCTAGTTAAAACACTTCTAAGTTATTAGTGAGACTCATGATGTTAGCAATGAAATACTTTGTTGGACAAAGCAACATTCTGCTTTAATAAGGTTGAAAGAATTGGATATGTCTCGTTTAATGAAAAGTCATCCATGGGGTGATACGATAGCAGTGTTCCAATATCTCAGGGGCTGCCACAAGGAAGATGGTGTTGATTGTTCTCCAAAGCCCCTGAAGACAGGACAAGAAGCAATGGATGGGAACTAATCAAGGAGAGAAGCAACTAAGAAATTCCCTGATAGAATAATTAATCAGTGGAACAACTTGCCTCCAGAAGTTGTGGGTGCTCGAACACTGGAGGTTTTTAAGAAGAGGTTGGACCCTTGACTCAATATGAGATTGCTTCTTGTGTTCCTCCTATCAAATAGGTACAGCACTAGAATAGCTTTGGTGATACCAGAAAGTCCTGGATCAGAATTTTCTCAGATACTCACCTGTGTTTCTGCATTAAACTGGCAACAAATCATGAATGAAGAGGAAGAAGCCTAGAAGAAATAGATGTAGCAGTATGCATGAGATAAGAGACCTGGGACAGAACCACTCATGAAAGCAATGGGGATTTGATATTTTAAGGGGCACAGAAGAAGAATGTAGAGGAAGCAATGGGACAGGATATCAATTGTCCCCATTTCTATATGGTCATACCATTTGATAGCGCCTTGATACTCTAGTGCAGGGGTGTCAAACTCAAGGCCAAGGGGCCGGATTCGGCACACGAGGTGTTTAGATCTGGCCCATGGGGCTGGCCTGGAAGCAGCAAAGGACTGACCCACAGTACTTCTGCCAGCAAAAACAGAGTTCGGGAGGGCCGCAGGCAGGCCTCCTGAGTTCTGTTTTCACTGGCAGAGGGTTGCAAGAGGCTGTCATGGCCGAAAACGGCGTTCGGGAGCCTGTTTTTGCTGGCAGAGTACTTGGACCGACAGGCACCCCTGACAAGGGGTGGGTTCTAAAATTTTTTACTACTGGTTCTGTGGGCATGGCTTATTTTGTGGGAGTGGCTTGGTGGGGGTAATGTGACTGGGTGGGCGTGGCCAACTTTTAAAAAAAACCTTAAGAGGTTGCAGAAAAAAATGCTTTTAAAAGCCTCTGACGATCAGGCAACTCAGCTGGGATTGCCAGAGGCTTTTATAGGCATTTTTTTCCCTACAATCTCTTTGGCCGAAGAGGTTGTAGAAAAAATACTTTTAAAAGTAAAAAAAAAAAAAGGCCTCTGATGAGGTGGGTGGGGTAAGCGAGAGGTGACTGGGCTGGGGACCGGTTCGGGGGCATGGCCAGCCAATATTATTACCGGTTCTCCGAACTACTACAAATTTTATTACCGGTTCTTGCAAACCGGTGCGAACCGGGAGCAACCCACCACTGCCCCCGACACAAGTGACGTTGAGCTGGCCACATACACCCCACTCCTCACAAGGTCAAACACAACTCTGATGCGTCCCTCAATGAAATCAAGTTTGGCACCCCTGCTCTAGTGAGTCATACAGATGATAGGCTTACCCTTTGCTGATGCTGTTTGAAAGAGACAGGCAGATTCTTATGGTGATGCAAGTGAAGTGGTACGTTTTTATGTTTAGATTTAAACATTTCAGAGCACAATTTTCAAATCAATGTATGTTTAAACTGCAAACGAAAGACCTACTCATCAGGCTTCTTTGAAAATCTAAAGTGA